>NC_056520.1:643186-659868 GCF_014905685.2 Nematolebias whitei
ATGTATATATGTATATATATACATATATACATATATACATATACATATATATATATATGTATATATGTATATATATATATGTATATATGTATATATGTATATATGTATATATGTATATATATACATGTATATATGTATATGCCTGCCGAAAGGCTGAAGTAAATGCCCGTAAACTTTTCCATGTCCCACCCAACACTTCAGATCCGCTCAAGATAATTTAACAAAACTCCACACACGCATGAATCATTGCTAGACAAAGTGTCACACACTTTTCATCACCCCATCTCCAAGATCAAGGTCACAAATCAAGGTCAAACATTATACAAGGTTTGTGCCACTCCCAGCATGAGGCACTTCTCCCATCCAGATGATTCCTATTATGTTTGAGTGGTCAGGAAGTCACAGTGGGTTGAATACACCCCCCCCCCCCCCTATATTCAAGTACCCCTGCAACCCATTGTCACAAGTTGCATCATAGACACGTCTCCTGAGCTGAATGTGGCTTCTTTGTAATCTTTTGGTTTTAAACCGGCAGAGACACTTGTAAAACATTCAGACCAAAGTTACACCAAGTAATGTTTTCTAGGCCGGTTCTGATTTCACATTTCCTACGACTTTGGCCAGTTTGTGTTTTTTTACAAGCACTACAGTTCATAACATACACTTATTTTTGTAGAATTGAAACTCTAACTCTGAGTTCATATGAGAACGTTGACAGTGTTTAAGTTGACATTTTCTTCAAAACGGCATGAATGAAGACGTAGAGGGCTAGAAATAATAGAAAATGTACTTACGAGTTTTTCTTACACAAATGAAACCCAAATAAAAATAATGAGATTACTTCTTAAAAACCAATTCCTTGTTTTGCCTTCCTCAGTACATTAAAGTGAACCGACTTTGACTCTTCTCCTAGTGAAACGTTTACCACCACGCACTAGTACTCAGTACCCACCTAGCAACGTTGCATTCATGAGCCAAACAAGTCTAGTTTAATATGCATCTTATCATGGTGGTTTTTGTATGGTGGCAGTTGTCAATGGGGTGGGGAGATGGGGGGGGGGGATTGGAGTTTGAGCTCAGATGCTAATCTCCGCTCCCCGTCCAGAAGTGGCGGAGCTGTGTGGGGGATGGGGGGGTTGGTAAGCGAGGAGCTCGGCTCTGTTAACAGGGCGGAGCGCCCTCCTGGATAATGGTAGGGAACACTGATCTGGATATACCGGCTGGTCAGACTGGTCCTTGGTCAAGTTACAAATCAACCATTTTCATTCACTGCTTGATCCATTAGTGCATCCTTACACCACCGTCATGAAATTAAGTTATTGAAGGGGAATATAACTGGCATATAATAAAAAGGCAATTAAATTATTTAGTTTAATGTATAACCATATATTTAGTCAAAACAAAAGCATTGTGCGTTTCAAATTTGATCTCTTGATATTTGATTCACTTGCTCCAGCGGTTGGCCTCCTGAGCTGGAACGAGAGGTTAGAAATCTAAAAAATACGTCCAGCCTGGAAGAGTTCCCGTGATCCAGCTGCATCAGAGCCTAAGACTGTGTTAGCACAGGTCCAGAAGGCCCGTCGATAAGTTCTTCGTGCCATTAATAGACCTGTATGGCTTGATGGGAAGCTTCATTACAAACCTGAGATTGGAATTGATTGTTGTCTAATTCCCAGAGAAACGGCAGCATCCAGTAAAGCTCCTGGAGATTAAATCTGCTCCCTGTGAACCTAAACCAGATGCAGGCGTATCGAAGAAAACGAGCTCGTCTGCCTTTAGATTGAGCACGGTTTGCTTTCTCAAGGACATTTAAGTTGTTGGCATGTTCTCAAAGATCCTGCTAATTATTCTGTATACAACAATCTAAGTGTATAGTTTATTTTCACTCTGACAAAGTTATTAATTTGAGGTTGAGCACCAAGCACTTTCAGTGTGTGTATGTATATGTATATATATATATATAATATAAAACCAGTCCTTCCAGGAAGCCGTTTCCTGTCCAGTTTGTTTGGCTTCCCTGCACGGTGGATCAAGTTCCACGTTGTTTGGTCAGTGTGCTGACTACTGGCCAACACTACATAAAATCCATTTCAAAGCCTTGATTAGATGGGATGACAGCCGGAGGCTCTGTGCTTCCTGCGTTTCTTTTGATCTGATTTGGAACGACTTCGAGGGGAAAGCGGGGTATCCTCCTTGAGCCGCTCACAGACGACCCATCAAATCCATGGAAATTCAATATTCTAAACCCCAGAAGCTGATTTTGGCCAACGTTGATGCTTTATTGTTTAGGTTAAGTGTGCGTTAGCAAAATATTATCCTTCACTCTCTCTAAATAACCACTTAGATTGTTTCAATATGCATGTTTTTTACAGCGAAAGTCAGACAAGATGGCGATGATGATTGTACGCCCACTGAAAGACGGGCATCTTATGGAACTGTCTCCATTGTCACGTAAACGCTGTTGTACCACACAACTTCTGATCTGCTCAACTTCCAGTTTCTGTCCATGAGGCTGACACATTGTCCAGTTTAAGACTGGGATTAAGACTTTCCTTTTTGATAAATCCTATAGTTAGGGTCGGCTTGTTATGCTGCTATAGACTTAGACTACTAGAGGACAAACTGACCTCATTTCCTTAAATGAATCGTTAAAATTGAATAGTTTTCATTTGATACTATTTCTATCTTAACACGTGATTCTTGCCCTGCCATTGTGTATCTATTCCTACCAAACCCAGCCGGTCGAAGCAGATGGTCCTCTTGTCCTGATCCTGGTTCTGCTAAAGGTTTCTTCCTCATGAGGGAGTTTTTCTTTCCACTGTCGCCTTCATGCTTGTTCAAGATGAGAGTTCAGTGATGGAGTTCAACTCAAAGCTGCTCCTCAGATAAATAATGTTCAATTATTATTTTATAGATGAATGTTTCTGTTAATTATTATTTTATAGATGAATGTTTCTGTTCAGTCCTGAGACGACCTCTCTCTTGACAGATTCATTCATTTCTCACCATTTCAATCATGGCGTCAATGGAGCAGGAGGAAGAGATCGCTTGCCTCTTGGAAAAAAATCAAAAGAAAAGGCCATTAATCAGATCAGGGATGAAGAAGGGGAGTTTAATACATTGATGTCGCATTACAAACAGTCCATTGCCGCGCAGTTTATTGTGCGACACCGAGTTCGCGTACTCAGTCGTAAAAATTGAGCTTTGCACAGATATGGCGTTGTACGCGTTCATTTAATCGGGCACGCGCGGACCTCTGCGGAGTGAAGTACGCCCGAGTATGTGGGAGCCTAAACGGACGTGTTTATCCCCCCCCCCCCACCCGATAAATACGTCCGACCCCGGTCAATAAAAACCAGTAGCATTGTAGCGTCAAACTAGCAGGCGGGCAACACGACCTGACTCCGCCCTCCCCCTGTTGTCGACCAAAAAAATAAAATACCACAAGCGCCTCGCCAACCGAGCTGATCAAGGGGAAACGCTGGACAAGCCTCAATACACGTGCATCAGCACTAGACGGAGCGTCACGTACACTTTTCATCACCCCAGCTCCGAGGTTAAGGTCACAAATCAAGGTCAAAGTTAAACTAGGTTTTTGTTTTCCTGCACATTACTTCTCATTTGGTTAAGACAATTTAGCGAAACTTGAAACACATTTGTACCACGTCTAGACAGTGTCTTGTGCCATCTTTTCATCGTGCTGGCTCTAAGCCAAGGTCACAAATCAAGGTCAAATATTACACAAGGCCTCTGCTTGTCCGGGTTATTGCTATAGATTGCTGAATAATAGTTTGTCGACAGGTGTGTAATGCGCCGTATGCGTTACTCTCGTTCCTCTGACTCTGCCTGAAAGATCTGTGTGTTCTGGGTTGATGAGCTGCCTGAAACTTATCCTTGTTGCTCAAAGGTTGGGACTTTGTCTCTATTTCTTTTGTTCTCTTGGGGTTTTTCCTTCATCCTGTTGTGTGGCACCAAACAAATATTTTAAAAAATCCAGTTCCCTGTCAGTTTCTGTCCGTGGTTTTGCTCCAAATCAGACTAACAGTCAGCCCCGTGTGCCGTGCCAAGATTCACTGCGCCTTTGCCAATCTGATGTGATGAAAACTGGCGTGTCTAATGGGTCACGGTGAGGAGGGGGAGAAAAACATTTGGATGTGGCAGACGAGAGGCAATTATCGTGTGAGGAAAGTAACACGAGCCGCTCTGATCAGCTCTGTTGATGTATGAAGATGAGTAAAATATAAAAGTTTAGGTTTGTCACAGAAGAAAGATACCGGTACTTCCTGTTATTTGTGTGCCAGTTAGCTTAACATTTCTGTGTAAATGTCAACGCAACTGCCGCAGGTTAAAGTATCAAGAAAAACCTGTCGGTAAATAAGACTAGAGAATGCCAGGCTTTAACATTTCGCCTGTCGTCTGAATATTTCTTTCTCCATCTCAGTACTGCCCAGCTGCTTTTCCTGCCTTGTTTACAATTTACTGCCTTCTTTATGCACAAAACATATGTAGGGATCAACGTTTGAAGAAAAAAATCTAATGCACTTTTCACATTATAAGTTTATTTTACTCTTATGCAAAGTTAAAAGATATCTCAAAGTATAAGCACTAGGATTGGGAAATAATGACTTACACATTTTCCATCCATCCATCCATCCATCCATCCATCCATCCATCCAACCACCCTCCCTCTCTTCTAGGAGGATTTCAAGGCGTTGCTAGACCAACCGAGAGACATAAACCCCATTCGCACGGGATTAGTTTTATCTAGGGACCCCGTGTAATAAATAAATTACTCCCCAATGTCTGCTTTTTATGTGGCGCATTTGTACGGGATAACCAAAGCCTAAGATTTAGCTAAAATGTATGGACATCTTCTGGTTATGATGTTAACGCACTGCGTTGTCACGCAGTTAACGCAGAGATGCCTATTTGCGTTGGATTAGTTTTATCACAGGACCTCGGAGTTCAGCAAAATATAGTAGGTAATTTGCAGGGGAATTTTTACAGTACATTTTACTGACATGGCCAATTTACACGGGATTAGCAACACAGACAATCTCCGTAATTATTACAAATAGCATGTGGTCCCTGGGTAAAACTAATACCGTGCGAATAGGGCTATAGTCTCTCCAGCTTCTCCTGGGTCTTCCCTGGGGTCTCCTCCCAATCAGACATGCTTGAAGCACCTTTCTAGGGAGTCGCCCAGGAAATATCCTTACCAGATGATCGATCCACCTCAACTGGCTCCTCTGGATGTGGAGGAGCAGTGGTTCTACTCCGAGTCTCTCCTGATAACTGAACTTCTCACCCTGTCTCTAAGGGAGAGTCCAGCTACCCTCCAGAGGAAACATTTTAACCGCCTGTATCCGTGATCTCGTCCTTTAAGTCACTACCCAGAGTTCATGACCACAGGTGAGGGGATGAACGTAGACTGACCGGTAAACAGAGAGCTTTGTCTTACAGCTCAGTTCCTTCTTCACCACAATGGACCGGAACAGAGTCTGCAGTATTACAGAAGCTGCACCAGTCCGTCTGCCAATCTCATGCACCATTCTTCTCTCACTCGTGAACAAAAACCCGAGATACTTGAACTCCTCCACTTGAGGCAGAACCTCACCCTTGATTTTCCACTATTTTTTAAATATTTATTGAAATAACCGCAGATGTTAAGGCCTGTATTTTTGGCAATTAATCTATCACTTCATACAGTCGATATCAGGGGTGTCCAATCCTGGCTGTCGGGGGCCACTTTTCTGTATGTTAGAGGTTCCTTTGCTCCAACAAACCTGGTATGAACCACTGGGTGATTATCAGGCTGCTGTAGAACATGAGGAGGTATTCAACCATTGAATCAGGCGTGTTGGAGCAGGGCAACAAGTGAAACATGCAGGATAGTGGCGCCTCAAGACCTGGATTGGACATGCTTGGCCTAGAGCTTCACAAAAGCAAATATTGCTCTAAAATAACACTTATCAAATAAATAATTTCCCCAACAATTGCAGTGAGATAGATCAGAACGTTATTTTTTCTCCACGTTTCTGCTTTGGCAGAGATGATGATGTTAGCTTTTCCCCATTGAAGTGTAGTAGAGTTCTATCGATGAGGACATTTCACCTCCTACAATAGATGCAAACAAAAAAGATCAAGATCTTTTGTTTGTTTGACAATTAAAATACTTTTTGCTTAAAACCATAGATGTTATAAGAAAGGTAGAGTGAAGCTGCTCAGAAACGGTTCTGGACATCTTGCCACAACACCAAGTCTGTAGCAAGCCATTTGTTTCACCGTGGGAATTCTTGTAGCTTGTCCCAAACCTTTGTTTTAAAACGGCATCACTTTAAAAAGAGTGATGGGTGAGGCTTCTTTGGTGACGGGTCATGACTGACTGCATTTTTTTCTTGTACCAAGTAACCAAACAGGTGAGGAGAAAAGGTGAAGTGAAATTCCCTTCAAATATCTCTCAGCTGCAAGTTACCACCGTAACAAAAATAACAGGTGTTCATGAACAACGTTTTTCATTAAATATAATTGTTTCACCAAGAGTGTACCTATTCAAAAACACCCTTTGTGAAGGAAAAGAAATTGCAGGTATGCTCCTGTATGCCGTCACTAATTCTGCTGGTCAGGAATCTTCAGTTTCCACCAGTTTAATAGATCAACACAGAGGAGTGCACAGTTGTTCTGGCTGGGAAGGTGCATTTCATCCTCAGCCATGGTTTCCATTTCATAATACTTCGAAGAAAACTCACGACTGTGACGGAAAGAGATTTGACATTGTTGGATTACGAATATCATCCGTGTCTTGAAAAGCACCAAGGCAGTTGGTAAAATTGATGCATTACTGCCATTTTGTGGTAGAACCAGAAGCTCATTACTACCAGATTTTAGTGTATACAAAAGATGGATCGAGAGGAGCCTTTAGAGGTGGTTTGAGCATCTGGTAAGGATGACCCCTGGACACGTCCCTAGGGAGGTTTCCAAGGCAAGTCCAACTGAAAGAAGACATGTGGGAAGACCCAGGACATGCTGGAGAGACTGTCTTTCAGCTGGTCTTGGAATGCCTTGGAAACCTTCCAGAAGAGCTGGAACAGGTGGCTGTGGACAGAGATGTTTGGACCTCCTTGTTCAAGCTGCTATCCCTTGACCTGACTATGAACCAAGAGGAAGATAACCATGGATAGACATAAGAAAATTTTTACGATGGTCCAACAACGACCTCTTGACAGACTGGTTGTCCACCAAAATGTTTGGTTGTCTGCTATAAAGAAGGCAAAAAATCTCAATAACAGTGTAATTTAATACATATTTGTAGTCCTGGGGAGATGCTAGAGGGGTGGGAGTGTGTAGCAGAGCGCCACTTCCCTTCCCGTCTGGAAGTGACAGAGCGGGGGGGTTTGTTAGGCAGGGTGCTTGGCTCTGTTGACAGGGCCGGGTGCCTTTCTTGGATAATGGTAGGGGAAACACTGCGTTTAATATCCTGATGCGTGCTCAGTAATCCAGAAATCCATTGCAGCGACAAGATAACTTCTACCCAAGTCTATTTCATTGGCTGTCCACTGGACAACCTCGAGGCGAGATCTGAATGACTGAGACAAAAGTAGGTTGTCTCGGATGAACGGGAACTGCTTATGTCGACCTCCCTGATAACAAATGGATAAAAGACAAAAACTTATCAAGATGGTTCCGTTCAGTATGAATATTTGAAAATCATTGTCTGTAACCACCACGTTGTCCTTTCTTGATCATCTTGTACTAAAATGTTAACTCGGCCATCCAGTAATGGTCAATCAGGTCATCTGGACAGTTTCTTTTTTGTGGAAAGATGTTTCGCCTTCTATCCGGAGGGCTTCATCAGTCTGAAGAGTCCCAAGTAAACTGTTTCACCCACTAAGCAGTACACTCCTTTAGTGGAACAACCTGTTAGATGGTGATGAGATGGTTTCTGGGGACTGTCCTGCCCCCCGTCGACTCCTCCCAGGCAGCCACAGCCAAAGTGGTTCAAGACATCAAAGTTCATGCTCAATCATCCACGTACAAAATCCAATAATGGTAAATTAGGTCATCTTAGAAAATGCCCAAACAAATGCAGAGTAAACCCAGTAATGATAAAAATACTTGTTTTCTTTTGAGAACAAACTCTTTGCTGTTTTTCCATCTGGCTTTCTTTAGGTTGAAATTTTAATTTGACTTTAACTTTGGTTTAAATAACACTTGCAAATTAGCATGCAAACACACCGGACTCCGAAGAAGGAAGCAGAAAAAACTTATCTAACATTCACACCAAACCTGTCAGACATTCAGTGTTTCTAACACGGTCTTAAAAGGGTATTTAGGAATTTAAGTAGTTAATTTTTCAGTTCTGGGTAAGAAACATGGATAAATATGTTTAATTTCAATCCAGTTTATTCATATAGCGCCAAATCACAACAAAGTTGTCTCAGGGACTTTACAGGAACATTCACATAAAATCCAGTTAGTAAAGTTCTCTATCTAAGGAATCCTGCAGACAAATTGAATCTTGGCTTCGTTGCAGTCTCCCATCCTGAGCAAGCACAGTGGAGACAGTGGGAAGAAAAACTCCCTTTAACAGGAAGAAACCTCCAGCAGAACCAGCTCAGGACAAGAGACCATCTGCTTTGACCATCTGCTTTGACCGGGTGGTTGAGAGGACAGGAAGGAGAGACAGAAGAACACAGAATGGTAGGTCCAGGTCCAGGTATAGGTCCAGGTATAGGTCCAGGTCCAGGTATAGGTCCAGGTATAGGTCCAGGTATAGGTCCAGGTATAGGTCCAGGTCCAGATATAGGTCCAGATATAGGTCCAGGTATATGTCCAGATAAAGGTCCAGGTGTATCTGAAAGACGAAAACATGTTAATGATAGAAAAAATAATGACAAATACATAACAGGTTGAGCAGAGTAAGTAAAGACAGCAGCAGAGTGAAAAGATGAGGTCAGTTTGTCCTCCAGCAGTCTAAGCCTATAGCAGCAGAACTAAGGGACAGCTCAGGAAACCCAAGCCGACCCTAACTATAGGATTTATCAAAAAGGAAAGTCTTAATCCCAGTCTTCAAACTGGACAATGTGTCAGCCTCACGGACAGAAACTGGAAGTTGGTTCCACAAGAGAGGAGCCTGAGAACTGAAAGATCTTCCTCCCATTCTGCTGCTGGAAACTCTAGGAACCACAAGTAAACCTGCAGTCTGAGAGCGAAGTGCTCTGTTAGTAAAATATGTAACAATAAGATCTGTAATAAAAGATGGAGCTAGGTTGTTGAGAGCTTTGTAGGTTAGAAGTAAGATTTTGAATTCTATTCTGGATTTGACAGGAAGCCAATGGAGAGAAGCTAAAACTGGAGAGATATGATCTCTCCCAGTAACTCCAGTTCAGACTCTGGCAGCAGCATTTTGGATCAACTGAAGACGTTTTAAAGAAGTATTTGGACACCCAGATAATAAACCATTGCAATAGTCCAGTCTAGACGTGACAAATGCATGGACCAGTTTTTCTGTATCATCTTTAGATCAGATGTTTCTAATGTTAGTGATATTACGCAGGTGGAAGAAGGAGGTTCTAGTAATCCAACATTTTTCAGTCAGGTCATCAGGACAGTTTTTTTTTGTGCTGAAACGTTTCGCCTTCCATCCAGAAGGCTTCATCAGTCAAGGAAACGCACAACAAAACTGATTCTTCCCCCAACAGCTTACTCCAAAGTGGAACAAACCAGTTCTGCTTGTGATAAGATGGTCTCAACTGGAGTAGGCTGCCACGGTGGGTTCAAAGTGTGAGGAGGCAGGTACGATGTGGGCTGAGAGGGGCAACAAGATAATGTCTTTAGCTGGAATACAATTTTGCAAGTCGCGCTAGTGAAAATATATATATATATATATATATATATATATATATATATATATATATATATATATATATTTTTTTTTATTTTTTATGTTTTTAAACCATGCATCTTGCTTTTAGCAAACACTCAAAATTCATTAAGATTGCAACTGAAAAGTTTCCCATTTTCACATAATTTTGGTTTTCAAACTAGTTTCCAACATTTGCATCTCAGTGGGATACTACCTATACAGACAAACAGTACCTCACTCGCCCCTTATAATCTCTCTCTCCTAAAGGAACCACACCGCTCATCATTGTTTCATGTAAAGGCAACTCAATGCAATATCAAACATACATACAGAACTACAAGGCCAGGCTGATTCTGGCAGATCCTGATCATCACTCCATGGTGAGTTCAGGTTGCTTCCACATCTGGACGCAGGTATCTGCAGCCCAGATGTGGAACGAACAGACTGAAAAACTCATTCATCCCTGTAATGATCATGGTTCTCAACTAGGCCTGTCGCGATAAACAATAAATCAATTAATCGTCCAGCAACGTGTGTTATCGTGACAGGCCTATTGTCAACGACCAATGATGATTTCTCTACGGGTGTTTTAATGTCCTAATGTCTAGTGTGCACGTTTTGTGTGTCTGTCTGTGAAACTAATTGCCACTTGGATAATAAAGATGCGTGAACTTGAAAACACTTTAACGTAATATTTTGAAGACACAAGGAGGCAGTAGTTGTTTGTTCTCTTAGGATGCGTTGAAAAGCCAAACAGAAAATCAATATTGAGGAAAACAATTCAACCCACATTCATTACTTTTACACAAGTACTTGGATATAAAAGAGAACCCTAGGGCTAATATATGAATATGTTAAATGACATTAAATTTACTGACCTTTTGTTGGTGAAATAAATAAAAAGTGGCCCCAAAATGGATAATATTCAACATATTTTATTCAATATTCATGTATTCAACTGAGTCCCGAACAGTGTGGAGTTTTTAGGCGATATATTTGTAGGAACTCTGGACGTTTGATGAACTGAAGGTGCTCGTTGTTTGCCTGCAGACTTGAAGAAGACCCTGGCGGTGCTGCTGGACAACATCATGCTCAGGCTCGGCAAGCTCGAGTCCAAGGTGGAGAACATCTACAACGGCACGGGAAGTAACCTGACCAATGGCACCGTCTCGCCGAGCTCCGGAAACCCAGAAAAAGTGAACGTGGCAGGTTTGTGCTGGAAACGTTTGTTTTCCGTTTGCCTTGAAATGGCAGGATTGTTGGAGCACCAACAGTTGTGCTCAAAAGTTTTCATCCCCTGGCAGAACTTTGTTTGTTCCATTCTTCAGAGGATACGAACAACACTAAACCTTTCTCTGACTTATGGTTGGTGGTTAACGATGCAGTTTATTCTCAAACATGCAGTTCATGGGAGACAACCCAAGAGTTTACAGGAACTGGAGACGTTTTGCCAAGAACAATGGGCATCTTACCATGTGAGACAATAGCGTCTCATCCACAAGCGTCACAAAAGCCTTGAAGTTGTCATCGATGAGGCAATGCACAGGATTAAAACTAGAGTATGTCATTTATGATCAGGGCTGTTTTCTGTTGTTGTGAATAAATGTTGTCACCCAACCACTGAGTGAGTGAAAGAAAAGCTTTGGTGTTTTCATTATATTCTCAGAAAGTCCCGTTCTGCCAGGGTATGTAAACTTCTGAGCACAGCTGTATGAGTTTTGAACGCTCCTTTAGGAGTTGCTCATTGAGTACCTGGTCCCTACATGTTCAGACCTGCTCCGACCTACATTACACACTATAAATGTGTATTTTGTATTCCTGCCACACAGAACAAGATTCGACTCTTTGTCTTTACTACAAATCATTAAACTCTCGTGGTGACAGCTGCTTTACTTTAAGAGTCGACGTCAAAAACCCAAGGCAGACTCTGCCAGATGTGTCGTTTGAAACGGAAATGTTCACTTTTGTTCGTAAAACCACTAAAACCACAGTTTCCATCTTTCTGCGAGACGTTTGGTTCCACCGCTTTGACATTAATGAAACTTTTGGAAGCGATCGCTCGCTCTTTGGAAGGTCGGCCTCGTCTTTGTTTGATAATAAAAATGTCTGAATATGGAAATGATGCGAGTTTGCGATCGACTCTGATGCGCTGAGGAATTTAAAAAAGTACACCAGCTGTTTCCAAACGCAAATTGGCCTGAAGCAATTGGTAGTTGAGGTTTGTTGATGGCTGATATAAAGCACTAATTGATTAACGGTGCACACAAAATAGCTAAAATATAAAGTATAAAAAAGAAACGGTATACAAGGATCTAAGATAGATGCTAAACTATAATAATGTAAAATAATACAGTATATTATTAATATTTTATTTAATTTTTTCCAATTTTTCTGCTCTACTGGCCGATTTTTGTTGTAGAGGGCGAAACGGGGTGAGAGAGGGGGAGACGCTGCGGAAAGGTTGTCGGGACCGGGATTCGTACCCGCGACGCTGCTATGAGGACTAGCCTGGAACGTGACCCGCGCTCTTAACCCCTGCACCATAGCTGCAGCCCAATAATACGCTATATTAAACAGCAGCCTGAACATGAGCCTGTTGTGAGCAGATGGTATGAATTCAGCAGCCCATTTAAAGTGCCATTACTAGGCCTGTCGCGATCAACAATCAATTAATCGCATGATAAATGAAAATGATCGACCTCATTTTCATTTATCGGCTTTATCGTTTCTTCGTGTCTCTTTCTACTGAAGACTCTGGATGATAAAAGGCTCAGCTCCGGTTCTTCACTGACACCTCCCTTTCTCTTTAAAATCTGTTTTAACGTCCAAAATTGTGTTTTTGGACGTTAAAAGCAGCTACGCTGAGAAGCTAAGCTACGAGCTAAGCTAAGCTACGATCTAAGCTAACAGGCCGACCTCGTGGGGGGAACCTCCGTCTTGTCAAAGCTCCAAAATTCACAGTTGAAACCTGTGAATTTGTGTACAAAGTATTTTTTCTCTGCTAAAAGAAGCTGAGAACTTGTTTACTGATTAATTTTATTAAAAGCTTTGTGTGAAAAATGCTAAAGAGCTCAAACCACACCGGGCATCCGCCATTTTGAGAACTGAAAAACAAGGACGAGAGACAGCCCAGGTCACGTCAAGAGGCCTCCCTCCCGTTTTTCTTAGAGACACGCTGCTCACTCCCTCACTATCCATCCTTCAGTTCAAACAGTCTTTTACTGCCATTTAGTGGTCAAAACAAGGTACTACACACAAAATTAACCAACATTTCTTCTTAAATTTGACAATAATTACTGATTATTGTCAAATTTCAAACAATATTATCGTTAATCACAATATTTTTCTGAGACAATCGCCCAGCAACGTGTTATCGTGACAGGCCTACGCATTACAGTGCTCTTCATTTTCCGTCTTGTTAAATAATAATATAGCAATAAAATTAAGTGTATGATTATCTGTCTGTAAGCAAAATATTTCATGAACCGGTGGAAAAATGTCTTTGAAAGTATTCATTGGACATGCACCAACAACTCTTTAGCTTTTCACGTTTATCTGATTCAAGATGGCTGCCACATCCATTACCCATAGGTATCACAAAATGAGATTAATTTAACAGCTATTGAGCTAAAATGTGGTGTTTTAGTAGAACTCCCAACACATGACTTGAGTACCAGCAGATCACGTGTGTTGTCCTCCGTCATGGAGCAAAGAGGGGAGTTGGATAAACCCTCTGTCCGTCCATCTGCTGAGCTTTATAACTTGAAAAATGAGCAAAGTGATGACTTCCATTTTGGTGTGTGGCTGTATTTAGGTGTAAGAAGGGTCACAATTCAAAAATAGTTTTTCCACGTCTAATCTTAGGTGGCTTCAGCACCATGTATTCACCGTACCAGTATACCCACCAGATACTGTTTGTAAACTGGCCACCCCGATCATTTCAGAAAACTGTTTCCTAGTTTTTATATTCGTTAAAAGTAGTTTTCTCAAATGATTGGCATTGACAGTAGGGTGGCCAGAGCTTCATCTGTGGCAGGCAGTACACAAGTAAAGCACATTATTTAAAAAGTGGTAAATCGTTCAACAAGATACGTTGGCTGATTGCGTACTTTTATTTTTTATTGCTGTTAGATCAAGAAGCTACCAACCACACGTGTTCAGCTTTTCTACAAACTGGCTTGAGTTTTGGCCAAACCAAGTAGAGAAACCCAAGACCCGTGGGTAGTCCACCGTAAACGGTTTGATAAATGCATTTATATTTGTACAGATGCACCTACTAATCGGCTTATAACCCGTTCTTTTGAAAGTAGGACATAGTGACGCCCACGTCCCTCTCTTGGCAGTGGACCAAAGTGTAGCGCTCGAGTCCCCATTGAAGCCTGTGCTGTGTCTTGAAGTGGGTGGCAGGCAGAGCTCCTTGGCAGCTTCTGCAGTGCTGCTTCCTGACTGGAACGCAATTACCGAGATAAGAATCTGGACAGTGAAGGGAACACGCCTGTCTTTCATGGAGGCTGCTATCAAGATGGAGCTGAACAGCAGCCAGGGGACTGTGCCGCTTCCACCCCAGGTTCTTTTCTTCTTCTTCTTCTTCAGGAACTCTGGCATGCCGAGGACTGGAGCTGGGACTTCTCACTCTCCTGAACCTTGTATTGCTCTTCTGCTTTGTGTGGAGTGTAGGATGTGTTCATGTGAATCTAAAGTCGGCTCAGATTTGATCCTTCTTTCTATCTTTGAAAACTCACAAACAAGTGGATTCACAACTTATTTATTGGATATCAAAAACATTAAATCTGCTCCTCTGGACGTTCAGAAGACAAAACAAAACAAAATGTAGAAACGTTTCGTCTCTCATCCTGAGGACTTCCTCAGTCTGAGGTGCTGTTTTCAGCTCAGTCTCTTAAATAGCACCTTCTCAGGGTGGATCAACCAGTTTGCTGCTGACAACCAGAACCAGCTGATCACATGCTCAAGAAGGACCATCAGCCTAACAATGGATCATTAGCACCTGATGGCTGTTTACTGTTCACAGAGGGCTGAGTGATACTAGCAATCACAGCATTGTAAGAGGGGGACAGTTGAACACGTCAAGCCAGCAGCAAACTGGTTGATCCACTCTGAGAAGGTGCTATTTAAGAGACTGAGCTGAATACAGCACCTCACACTGAGGAAGTCCTCAGGATGAGAGACGAAACGTTTCTACATTTTTTTGCTTTGTTTTGTTTTTTGTTTTTTGAATGTCCAGAGGACCAGATTGAACTTTTAGATTTTTCTACCTGGATTATTGAGCAGCATCAGGATGTTGCTCCCCATATGTGAAGTAGGTTGACTGCAGGCACAGTTTCAAGAGTTCTGCTGCCGTTTCGATTCAAAGTCTGTTCGGTGTCGCACTTCACTGATCATTAAATGACATCATCATGATCAGTGTTGTGAAGTAGACAGCTGGACCCAAACAAGAGTTCTGTGCAGCAGCTGCCGCTGATTAAAACTATAGTTCACACATCAGTGAGCAGTGACTGAGCGGTGGAGCTGCCTGGACCTCCGTCACCTCGTTAACTTTTACACACGTTATTTTTGGACCCTTGTTTTATGCGTCACACATGGAAAACCGTGGGTCTTTGTCTCTCTCACGTGCTTTTATGTTGCAACCTATGCGTTACAGAGGAAGCCTCGTTTGAGATGAGGAGGTGTTGAAGGTTCTGCTTCAGCTCTCAGGACGTTCCCTTGTACACGAGCCCAGACAGGTCCATCCGCTGCACATTCTCACTCGCCCACGTGCCTCGTTGGAGCAAACCGTGCACACTTGGGTGAATTTTCCTTCTGCGTTGGGGCACCTCCTTGGAGAGCCCCTCTGCTCGCTGCAGATCTTCTATCAGGAATGTCAACTGTGGGAAAAGGCGACGGACGGTTTGCTCTTGTCAGGTTTTCTTTCGTGCTACGCAGCGTCTCGTCGAGCTTCCTGAAGAGACGCGACGCGACTTCTGAGGTCGTCTGTGCTCGTGCTGCTCGCTCGCAGATACACATCTGGAAAATATCTTGAAGAGCCGAATGTTGTCACAAATGTGATGTAAAGAATATATTTGAGTGCAGCTCAGTCGTGTTGGGCTCCGTGTTATGTCGGAGAGCGAGATTATGTCAGGAAACGGGATATTTTTAGGTATGCTCTACTTCACAACTGCACATTTAAAAACTACAGTATTGTTGGTATTATTGACCAGGAAAACTTTAGGTTTGGTTTTTATACAGTACAACTTTTATTAACTTCCAGCGTTAATCTGAAGGATGACAACAAATGACAGGTTTGAACAAAAACTTGTCCCAGTAATTTGTAAATCTGCCCCATTTTTTACTGTTACCAGGAAAACAGAGAGTTTCATAAAGTCCAGAGTGATTTTGATGATAAGCCGACTTCTATAAACGTCTCTAATCAACAAGTTAAATTGCGTTTGTTCACACCTTTCCTGGGAAACGAGCTTCATCTTCTGAAACGCAGTCGCTCATCTGTTTTACAGCCTCTGAATGCTGGGTAACACCGACTAATCTGTCTTTATTTTATCTGTCATTTCTTCTGCACCTCGTCCGTCATAAGGACTAGATCAACAGACTTTATCAAGGTCTCGTTCCAAAAACACAATAGACTATTTTTGTCCTTGTTGCACTTTGCTGCAGCAGACAACTGGATCACCTTACAAAATGCTCTTAAACTCATCCACACACACATGGATGGATGGACGGACGGATGGATGGATGGACGGACGGATGGACGGATGGACGGATGGATGGATGGATGGATGGATGGATGGATGGATGGATGGGTGGG
>NC_056520.1:660268-674070 GCF_014905685.2 Nematolebias whitei
ATGGATGGGTGGGTGGGTGGATGGATGGATGGATGGATGGATGGATGGATGGATGGATGGGTGGGTGGATGGGTGGGTGGATGGATGGGTGGATGGGTGGGTGGGTGGATGGATGGGTGGGTGGTTGGGTGGATGGGTGGGTGGGTGGATGGATGGGTGGATGGGTGGGTGGATGGATGGGTGGGTGGGTGGATGGATGGATGGGTGGGTGGGTGGATGGATGGATGGATGGATGGATGGATGGATGGATGGATGGATGGATGGATGGACGGATGGACGGATGGACGGATGGATGGATGGATGGACGGACGGATGGACGGATGGATGGATGGAGCGGGAGCTCTTCTATCTAAAAACAAATACTTTGGACAGGCGCCACCATTTTGTAGTTTTCTTTCAATAAGCATATACTGTAATGCAAGTCAAAAGAACTACACTACCCAGTAGGGCTGCACAATAATTTGATATCGATAAATATCACGATATACTTTTATTCAATAATGGTGATATGAGTTTTAAGAACATTTTCAATATTTCCATAAACATTACACTAGGATTACAGCGTTTCAGTCACCAGAACAGAAAAACTGCGACACAACTACGTATTGGTGCAGCATCTGCAGTATTGTGGACTCTGTGCCGGTCCATTGTGGTGAAGAGAGAGCTGAGCTGTAAGACAAAGCTCTCTGTTTACTGGTCGGTCTACGTTCCTCCCCTCACCTCTGTTCATGAACTCTGGTAGAGACTGAAAGAATGAGATCATGGATCCAGGAGGTTGAAATGAGTTTCCTCTGCAGAGCTGGACTCTCCTTTAGAGACAGGGGGAGAAGTTCAGTTATCAGGAGAGACTCAGAGTAGAACCACTGCTCCTCCACATCCAGAGGAGCCAGTTGAGGTGGTTTGGGCATCTGGTAAGGATGCTCCATGGGCTCCTCCCTTGGGAGGTGCTTCGGGCATGTCTGACTGGGAGGAGACCCCAGGGAAGACCCAGGACACGCTGGAGAGACTATGTCTCTGGTTGGCCTGGGAACACCTTGGAGTCCTCCCAGAAGAGCTGGAAGAGGCTGTGGAGAGAGAGGTCTGGACCTCCCTGCTCAAGATGCTGCCCCCAGACCTGACTTCTTACTAAGTGGAAGATGATGCATGGATGGATGAACAACTATGTAAGTGCGTGGTGACATACACCACACACACAGCTGGAGTCCAGAAGGAGTTAGCGTTGGCAGGCTAGGCTCATTTGCAACGCGTGGTAAGTTTTGGCTTCAAAGTGAGTGTCCATGACCGTCAGAATGTGACTGAACAAGCTTTCACAAGCGAAGAGAGTTCACATGACAGAATTGATAAGAGAGGAAAGACTAATTCAGCGGAGTGGAAGTCGTTTGACCATCTAAGATCCAGTGAACTGAAGGTTTCAGTCAGTGTGCTGCAACGTGTGCCGGAGAGTCGTTCCAACTATGGGAACACATCAAACTTGTTCCACCATCTGAAGCGTTTCCACTCGTAGAAGATGCTGAGGGTCAGAAGATGAAGCTCAATAAAAGTTTGAGCCAACGTGTCCCTGAAACGACATCCAGCTGCATCCAAAGAGAAGCACATGCAGTAAACGGGTTATGTTGTTGTTTAAATAATAATAATAATGAAGTTGAAGTTCAAACTATGAATATTGTTTGATGGCGAGTTCAAATTTATTTGTACAGTTTGTACAGTTGTTCTGAGGCTTTTATATTGTTTATATTGTTATCGACCGAAATTAAGGAGTATATCGTGATAAAAGTTTTGGCCATATCGTCCAGCCCTACGCTCAGAAGCCAACAGTTCGTCCGGTTGCTGCTTTCTGCCAAGTTTCAAAGAACAGCAATGGAGGGAGCAAACGCTAGGGGAGAAGCCGAAGTGGTAAAAAATAGTTTTGCAACACAAAGTCAGAAGTAACGATGTTTCTATTAAGCTCACAGAACTGGCAGGAAGGTCACAAGTAATCCTGAAGCTGTACTAGTATCTTCACTGATGAGTACCCATATAAAATTCTGCAGTACGGATGTTAGAATTACCTAGTTTTAAGAGTTTAGAGCATTAAGAACATTGCAAGAGTGTGGGAAGGGTTTATAAAGCCTTAAAATGTATATAAATACTAAAATAAATGTAACTTCCCTACTGCATATTTTCACCTGTCTGGATCGTAACCCCCGCGATACGTGAGGGACCACTGTATTCACTTTTGATATTGTTCAAGAGTAAACTCACAGTGCATGTAATGTATTGGCCTTTATAAAAGTAGTATGGCTTCATCTAAATCATGAAGTCCTTCAACGTTTACACCTGGACTGGAAAGTTGTAGCACATGTGTCAATTGTATTCACTTGGATATTTTTTAATCCATGAGCCGTTACGATCCATCTGTTTGATGCCTTTCCAGAGACGTAAACCGAAGCTCCACATTCGAACACCATCTCCATCTTCCTCTGTTCCAGCAGGGAACTCATCCCATTGTGTGTGATTAAGAAAGCATGGGTGTGATGGGAGGAACATCTGGAGCTGACGCGCAGCGTTGGCCGCAACAAATGCATCGCACTTTTCTCTTCTTGCTGAGCTTCTTTCATGCTCCTTAGCTTTATTTAATTTTAAGTCTGCTTTTCCCCAAAGGGTACTCAAAACATTAGAGCAACACGGAGTCATCTCAGATTGATCTCCAACACTAAATGAGTTCCAAAAGTCCGTAGAGTAGTTGAAATACTGTTTCTGCTGTTTGTTCAAACTAAAACTTGAGTGACTCTGTTTAAACCAGCGTTCACTCTGATCCACAGTGGAACACTAGTCAGAGCTCTGTTGCAGTTTTCGGTGTAGAATCTGGATGAACTTGGAGAAAACGTTGGGCTGATCAGATTGCTTGAGAACAAAAGACTGGCTGGTTACAGCCAGACGCTTGTTGAGCTCTCTACAGCCGAAGACGAGAGGGAGAAAGCTGAAACTCAAATGGGAATGGGATCAGGGCTACGTGGAGAACCTTGGATCTGGTTTTCTGCCTCAAGGACTTTGCTGTGGAACACTTGTGTGGACCGACGGGAATGGGAGACACGTGTTTTGACTAGCTCCAAACACGTGCTCCTCAATCTGAGAAGTCCCTGGTTTCTGTTACCTCTCTGTGAGCCTTGGGCTGGCCAAAAGAAGCGTAAACTTTTCTTTTTAAGTTCGACTGAACCCTCGTCGTGTCTTCTTCTTCTTCTTCGCTCTTTGATCATCTCTCTCCTTTAATCAAGATGTATTCTTGCCCTACTTGCATCAGTCAAACGCACTTCCTGTTCCTCTTTTATCTGAGTTCATATAGGGGCCGAGATGGGGTAGACGTAGGGCGTCCGATCCGGGATCCGAAAGTCCCAGGTTCGATCCCCAGCCATTCCCACATGTCGTGGTGTCTCTGAGCAAGACACCCAATCCCTAACTGCTCCCCGGGCGCTCGCATATCTGCCCACTGCTCCACCTGTGTGTACCCCAGGTGCGATGGGTTAAATGCAGAGAACCAATGTCACCATTGTATAGGAACATGATGACACATGCACTTTACAACTGAGCTCGAGGGGGACATCGATGTTATGCTAACAGACGTTTTGTGTACATTTATTCAAATAACACAGTTCAGGATACCACAAGCTGAATGTCTAAAAACATCAGAACAATCTTTCCAAAAGTTGTGACAGTAGTGTCCAATCCTGGTCCCCGAGCGCCACTGTCCTGCATGTTTTACTTGTTTCTCTGCTCTAACACAACTGATTCAGTGGTTGAATGAACTCGAGCTCTGCAGACGCCCATGAATCACCCACTGATTCAAATCACGTGTCGGAGCAGAAACGCATCTAAAACATGCAGGACAGTGGCCCCCGAGGATCAGGACTGGACACCCCTGGTTTAATGGTACTACTAAAGCTCAAAGCTATTGTTTCTCTCTACCAGTTGTGATGTTCTATTTAATTGTTAGTCCCTTACCAACACTAACATTAGTCGTAGAGTACGGAATATGGAGAGTGAGGCAAAAGTCTTCATTCAGGCTAGGCTAATGGCTAGCCAAACGAGGGACAGTTTTCTTTTTGTAGTTTTTTTAGACCTTTAAAACGACTCTTTTCTCCAAGATGACATTGTGAAAGAACGCTACATCAGCTGATAAACCTTTACACGTTTGCATGAAAAGGTTTTATTTTGTCACTATCTCAATAGACAATGTATGTGCTTACCATAAAGAGACTTGACCAATGGTGTAGAGAGGTTGCTGAAAGTATCCATCCAGCCATTATCTCATCAGTTTGGTAAATCCTGGGATTGATGCGTTCAGCGTCCTCAGCTCTGTTGGGTTGTTCAGTTTGATTGATGGGTTGAGAAAATGACAACAAACTAAAGCGTCGCCATACAAAGCGTAAAGGTTTGCCGCTCCGGCACGCCTTTTATGTGGCCGAGATGGGGTAGAGTCAGGGCAGCTGACTCAGGACCCAAAAGTCCCAGGTTCAATCCCAGTCATGGAACATCTCGTGGTGTCTCTGAGCAGCGCACCCTATCCCCAATTGCTTCCTGTGCACCCTCATTAGCTGCCAACTGCTCCACCTGGAGGCGGATAGGTTAAATTCAGAGAGCCAATTTCACCATAACACATTATTATCAATATTACAAGTATCTAAAGTAACATCCTTTCACATGGTATGTTTAAAAAAATGTTTTTTGAGTCTCAAAACCCAATAAAACAGATTTGTTTGGCTAGCTGTAAGCCTGGCCATGCTTTATGACTAATGCCCTGGCTGATAAAGTATTAATTATTGATAACCACTCAAGAGGTCATGACTCACAAATGACCAGACCGTCCCTTTAAGGCGTATTTATAATCCATTTTGCCAGTGGTGTCCAGTCCTGGTCCTCAAGGGATATCCTGAATTTAGATGTTTCTCTGCAGCAACACGTCTGATTTGAATCGATGGGTGATTAACTTCTGCAGAACATGAAGAGGTAATTTAACCATTGAATCAAGTATGATGGAGCAAAGAAACAAGCAAAACACGCAGGATGGTGGCCCCCAGGGACCAGGGTTGGACACCACTGTGTGACGGTTACATGTAATGTATGGCTTTAACCTAGAACTTGACAGACATGTTGGGTTCATGGGTTTTAGCAAAATGTGTGAGTTGATATAAAAGTTTAGAGGGATGCACGTTTCTCTTTGGGTCCTTCTGTCGACTCCAAGGTCCATGTGGATGTCCTGCTTTCCATTTTGGAACAGCACATAAAAAAACACACACACATTTGTACAGCTCAGTCATCAATTTACTATTTCCTTCTGTCCATCCATCCATCCATCCATCCATCCATCCATCCATCCATCCATCCAGTCACTGGTGCCCATATCCAACAATCACTGTGCGAGAGGCAGGGGACATCCTGGACAGGTCTCCAGTCCATCACAGGGACACATAGAGACAAATGAGACAAACAACCGTTCTCTCTCTCTCACCTCGGGACAGTTCAGAGTCACCATCAGCCTTACATGCATGTTTTAGATCTGTTGGAGGAAACCAGAGCACCTGGAGAAAACCCACGCAGCACGGAGAGAACATGTAAACTCCACCCAGAAAGGCCCCCGGCCGGGATTTGATCCAGCAACCTTCTCGCTGAGAGGTGGCAACTCCATCAACTGAGCCACTGCGCCGCCCAATTTACTATTTCCATTTCTTTCAATTCTTATTTATTCATAAAAATAATGGTTTGTTTTTAGATGATGTTTAGGATAATGTTTGATTGTACGGTGGCTCTGAGGGGCCAAACAACTTTAGATTTTCTTTACCACATGGTTTCTTTATTTTTTATCGGTTATAATTTCTTGGGCAGGTCTGTCACAAAGAACGAGTGGATCTGTCTCTGAGGACTCGTGCGATCGTCAGCGTCACGATGCGAGGACGTCGTCCCAGCCAAGCTCGCTAAACCCAAGAGATCCGAGCTGGACTTGTTCTTGAGGCTCCCTGATCTCCACACTTGTTCAGCTCTCGACGCTCTTCAGTCTCGCAGCGTTCCTCCTGTCCAAACTAAGACGTGCACATTTGTACTCCGCTAAAGTTCAACGTCTGCGCGCGCCTCGGGGTGGAGCATAGTTTTAAATGAATCCTTCCACATCAGAACCGTACAGCTGGCTGTAAACAACGGTTTCCAACAGCGGCTTGGTAAAGAGCGTTATCTTTTTGTCCGTCTGATGGTCAATCGCTGCATCTGGGCCTTGGCTGGAGAGGTTTCTACTTCAGAGATCTGTTGAAATCAGTGGGGAAGAGAAAACACAACAACATGGACCAGATGTCTCTGGTTTCATTGTGGAGTTGCCAGACGTGGCGTTGGCTCATCGAGGCGGCCGAACACGTGCGGACTGCAGGAGAAAGTGTAATATCTCATGTGTTGAGGCACGAGGCCGTGCGAGGCCCGTCAGATGAACCGAGTGCTGCTAAGTGTTGATTTCAGTGCCATGACACGTTCCACTGACCTCATCTGGTTTCTGCTTCAGAACATTTGCACATTTTGAAGTGTTTCTAGCCTCGTTGGTCCCCGTTATATGCTCTCGTTTTATTTGATGAACTGCTGCTTGGTTTTATTTGTGGTTGGGGCATTTTGAACCCGTTTTCTCTCGGTGCGTTGTTTTCTCCTCTGTGGGCTTTTTTCTTTTGCTCCCGTGTCGACCACCATGAAGTGCTTGGACTTTTATGGCTTCAGCAGCGAGCGTGTAACGTCCTCGGTCGCTCATGTTTGCGTCTGACATGTTGTGGGTTGTAAAGGCTGCCTGACATTCTGCTGCAGGTTGTTCTTTTGTTTGAGACGGACTTCCTTGGGTGGTAGAGGTGAACAACGAGCAACTGGCTGGGTTTGATTATAATGGGAGCTATTTTTAGCTCCTGCTCGGCAGCTCGATTAAATCGAGGAAAAAGATTTGCCTCGTAGCGTCGGTTGGACGACGGGCTGTCTCGGTTGGTGCGCCGCCTCGTGGCCAGGTGTCTGAAGAATGGAAAACCAAAATAACCCATGGTCACCCTTGGCTCGAAGGTGACGGCCGTCACCGGCTGTGTTTACGTGCACATGAGTATAACCGGATCAAACGGCCGTTCAGAATGAAAGCGCGATATGTAAACACCCTGCTCGGGTTGTTTTCAGCGTGATCTGAAATAATTTGATCAGAATGAAACGGGTGGTTTACGCCGATCCATAACCCGAACGGTGCGCATGCAAACGCCTGATCAGTTCTTTTATCTGCTCGTGAAAAACTGACCTGACAGCGCATGTGCGACTGCCATTTCCTCCTGGCTAATGCTAACAATGTTAGCATGTCGGGAAGTAAAACTGGTCTGTGAGCGACAACATTTCTTCTAGAAACAGAACGAGCTCAGGATGATGTGCATCACCTGCAGCTCAGTCAGGGAGCGCAGCAGCCTCTCCACCGACATGAAAACCTGTCCAGGGTCCATTGTGGTGCTCAGCTTTGTTTACGTTCATCCAGGAAGTAGAACTTCTTCTTCTGTGGTTTAAGGAGAGTTTACCACTCTGTGCACGTCAGTACTGCTGTTCACAACAAAGCTCACTGCAGGTAAACACTCGTCATGAACAGATTGTATCCATGTAAACAATTCATCTGAATTATTTAATCTGAAAACATTTCAATCCAGTCAAAGAATTGTGCACATGCAAACATGGCTTCAGAACGCACTAAACAATTTTTATGAAGCTCCTTGAAAGAAATCACTTATGTTCATTATAACTGATTCACTTTTGGTGTCAGGCCATTTCAATACGGCTCCCACAGTTAAAACAACAACAACAAAAATGGTGATACATGGATGGATGGGTGGATAGATACATACATACAGTACATGCTTACATACATACAGTACATGCTTACATATTTACATGCATAATTACATGCATGTATATGTATGTAGTGGACGAGGCCTCCGACCAAAACCTGCCTCTGAAGACTGAAGTTTTGGTCGGAGGCCTCGTCCACTACATGCACATACGTATTTACTTTATTAATGTCAGGGGGACATTGGAGGCATCCAGTAGCATCTTATAATTCTTCAGAAAACAAAAACACGTGAAATAATCAAAAAAAGAAGCAGAATACACAAATTTAGAAAAAGACAAAATGCTGATGGCGTCATTCACAACAAATGTTCTGAGCGTGGCGACCTGCAGTATCACGAGATCTAAAACTAAATCCTGAGATGTTCCCAGTTTGTAAAACGCGTCATTCCTGGTTCACCGTGCTGTGGTTGACACAAAGAACAAGCTAAAGTTTAGCTACACTTCCTGTGTTTCTTTAGCTCTCGTAAACGAGACGTTTTATGCTGCTGTGGAGATGAAAGTGCCATTTTCTTTTTCCAGGCTACGGTCTTATTCTGTGTAACACCACAATACATCCCTGTTTAATGTGAGGTGTTTATTTTGGCACTAATGCAGCACAGCTCCGAAGTGACTCTTAAACTCACCTTTCTTTCAGATGTTAATCCGTGTGTTTGTTCAACTTCTGTTGCCATTCGACTCTGAGGCTTTAAGAGGTTTTGCTCCACGACTGGCCGCCTCCTTTCTTTTTCTTTGGCACACGTTGGACCAGGAGCTTGATATGTAGCTTTTTAGACGAGAGCTCGTATTACAAGAATGCTTTTCATTTCATTTGTTTAAACCGGATAAGAAATGAAATGAAACTCAAACCGTGCTGAAGTCCAGTTCTAGTGTTGATGATATCCAAATTAGGTGGGACAGCTTCTTCGTCCTTGCTGCTCTGTTTTGTTTCCCAAACACCAGTTTCACTTTGTAACAAACTATTTAGTTTTACTGGATGCAGCAACGCTCATGTTCGAGAGCAAAACATTTATAACCTGGATGTTTCAGTTTTCAGTTGTGGTGGACTCTTGGTTTGAGGGATTTTGAATAATTTTCTTTAACGGTACCAAATCATAAATCTAACCGTTACCCCTACCATAATACAAGGAGGGCACCCCACCCTGTCAGCTGAACCGACTTGCCTACTGAACTGCTCCCCCACCCCCGTCGACAACTGCCGGCACTGACGTAGCACTAAGCTAGCGGCACCGCGCAGTACAGGTGAAATGGCTAAAAAGCTCCAGAGGTAGCACCCGTTTCCTTCAACACCACCAACCCAGCGCTCAACACAGATGTGCCTCGGTCCCTTTCACCCATCCCCGTCAAGAAAAATCACAGAAGCGATATGAGCGCCTTGCCAAGGCAGGTAACGTAGGGGAAGCACTGCAGTCGGTATTGGACCGTTTGTTTTGTCGTCTTTGAGAGTTCAATAAGTGGACAAACGTTGTGCCGATCATAACAAACCCGGAGAAACTTGGTCAAACATTCCAGGACGTTCCTTCATTTTGCCATGATGTTGGTTCAAGTTCAAGGATCTTTATTATCCCCAAGGGGCACTTTGTTTTACAGTCAGTAGGCACATAAAAAATCCATACCAGACAAGACATTACAGTAACAGTACAGAAGTCGTCACTGTCCGTTGAAAAGTCTGATCTCTGCAGGGATGAATGAGTTTTTCAGTCTGTTCGTTCTACGTCTGGGCAGCAGATACCTGCGTCCAGGTGGAAGACACCTCGACTCCCCATGGAATGGTGATCAGGATCTGCCAGAATCAGCCTGGCCTTGTTCACTGAGCTCACCTTGTGTAGGTCATTGAGGTTCTGTATTGTGCCAGCAGTTTTGCAGAGTCTTTTGTTACACGCTGGTATTGTATTTTTGTTTAGTTTTTTGTCTAGATTGTTTATTTGCCCCTTGATTGGTGAATGTATTTTGTACTCTGTACTTTCTTTTGTCTATAAATTCTCTCTTGTCCCACCCATACCTTCTGATCCACTCAAGAGAATTTAATGAAACTTCATACACGTATGCATCATCACTAGACGGAGTGTTGCACTTTTCATCAGCCCAGCTTCAGTTCAAACCAGGTCTTTGCTTGTTGGATTCATTGCTGTAGATGGGTGTATAATAATTTGTTGATGTGCGTATAGTGCCATATGTGGGACTTGTTTCTCCTCCATACCTTTAACTGTGCTACTCTGACATTTTTCTTAAAATGTATTATTCCTCCCCGATATAAACCATAAAGTCTCAGAGCCAGGGGGTGTTGGTGAACCCTAATTACCTTGGATCTATTGAGAGAGCCGAGAAGAAAAGGTTTACAAGCTGAAAATGTTTATCGCTGCAGCGTTTCAGCCCCATTGAAAAGAATGCGTAGTGAAAACGAACACCCATCCCCCACCTCGACACACTCGCAGAAGCCTGGGTTACAGCTGGAGCTGCTCATTACAAACTCCTTCACAAACCCATAAACCTTCTACAGAAACTCATTACAGCAGCCCACTGTCCGTCCTTACCGCAGTTCACGTGTTACTTCTCTGCCAGTCAAAGTCCTGTATGGTTTACCCAGAATTCCTTTGTTTTGTTTCAAGTACAGGGATCAGAAATGACTGTTTTATGCCTCTGCTTTGTTTAGATTTAACTGGCCGTGCTCTCGGTTTTTTGTGGTTTTTGTGGCTTTCACAGTTATGAAGTTGGGCCAAAGGTAATCTCTGCTGGTTGACGGCCATCTCCGAGCTCAAAGGCGATGACCGTCACCTCCTTTCCCTCTCAGAAGTCTTTTAAACATTAGGAAAATTACGTTCCGATGGCAATTTTTCACATGAAACCCGTCTGATAGCTATTGATTTTAACTCCATTCAGCTTCGATCAAACTTGCAATGAAACTTTTCATTTGGGGCTGATTGCTAAACGCTGTTTTAGCATGTTCCTTTTTTCCGTTGATTAAATGGATTAGAAATGAACGTTGTGACAGACTACAAACTAAAGTTTCTTCTTCTTGATCTTAAAGCAGCTTTTGATCGCATCAACCGAGTTTCAGTTCTTCAGTGCTTTGTATATTTATACCTCTGAGGTTCTGTTCAGAACTTGCTTCCTTTTTCATATGCCCGTCGAAGGTGGACACATTAAGCAGTATTTCCCCTACCATTATCCAAGGAGGGTCTCCACCTTGTCAACAGAACCGAGTGCCCTGCCTACCGAAGTGTTCTTAACCCACAGCTGCTCCCGTCAACAACTGCTGACACTGACGTAGTGCTAAGCTAGTGGCACGCAGTACAGATGCACTAGCTAAGAAGCTACAGACGTAGGACAACGCTTCTCTCACGCACTCCATCCCCTACGACTGCCAGCACTAACGTACCTCTAATCTAGCGTGCATCACATGCGTGTGTTTGTCTACACTCTAGCACCCCCTCCCACCCCCAAAGCCATGAGCGCAGGGGAGGCACTGTTAAGGTATAATCTTTGTCCATCTGTCCATAAACCTTCTCTTGTCCAGGCCATAACTCATCACTCCAGCTCCATGTCAAGGTCACAAATCAAGGTCAAATGTTACCAGGGTTTCCCTAACCGTTATACAAGCAGGGCGCCCCGCACTGTCAACAGAACGGAGTGCCTTGCCTACCCAGCAACTGCTGGCGCTGATGTTGCGCCACGCTAGCGGCGCAAAAGACAGATGTGCTAGCTAAAATGCTACAGAGGTAGCACTGTGTTCCCTCACACTGAGCTGTACGCCACTTCCCCCGCTTGAAAAGAGATGAGCGCCCTGCCAAGGCAAGTGATGCAGGGGAAACTCTGCTTATACAGTACAAGGTCTTTGCTTGGATGAGAGAATATGGTCCAGACAAGATAATTTAATGAAACTTGGTACATTTAAGCATCATCACTAGACAAGAGTGTCACTTTTAATAATCACCCCAGTTTCAAGGTCACAAATCAAGGTCAACGTTAAAACAAGGGCTTTACAACAACGTCCGACCCGATCAGTGAACCTTCATGCACATATGTTACACCGCTAGACGATGGGTCTCATCGCCTTGCTACAAGGTCAAGGTCACAAAGTCAAATGTCAAAGAAGGTCTTTGCTCTTCCAGGCCACATCTTCTGATCCGGGATGAATTAACAACACATGTTTCCTTGTAGTGTAATGTGGCGTATGTGGTGCTCGTGTTTATCAACAGGCACGCTTCTCTTAAACTCTTGGCATCTGAGCGGTCCACATAGTTGTCTTTCTGTTGCACGGGCAGTTTTCACCAATATCTACACTAGAAACTTTACCCGAGCTGGCTCTTCTTTCAAATATCTTCTCCCTCTCTGCAGGCCTCTGAAAAGTTTCTATCTATGTGGTCTCCATTGGGATGAAATAAAAGTTAGAGGCAGGGATAAAAAGTTCGCTCCTGACCGATTTGACCTTATTGATTTTCTCCTCCCGTTTCTCTGTCTGTTCTTCCAGATCTTCTAAACGGAGCCCAGGAGAAGTGCGAGCTGCCATCGTTGGACGGTTTTCCTCACTGCGAGAGTAAAATCAAGGTGAACTCCGAACACAACCCCCATCTCATGACCTGCCCCTGCCTTTTTCAGAGCTACCCCTGTGAATACACAGACTTTGGATCTTCCCAGCAACACTGGTCTGAGAAAATTCAGCCCAAGATCAAGACCGTGCAATGAACGGAAATTTTCCTAAAAAACGTAACTCCGCTTAAAGTTACTCACCAGACAGAAGAAGCTCGAACAAATGTCTTATTTGTAAGGGTTGAACCACAAGACTTCTGGAGCAAACCCCTTAGGACAGATGAAACCAAAGTAGATATCTTTACCCATAATGCACAGCAGCAGATTTGGTAAAAACCAAAGACATGAGCACAAACTCCTGTTAGCAGCTGTCAGGTGGAGGCTGATGGTTTGGGCACCTTGCAGTCTTTGAGTCAACCATGATTTTCTCTGTATATTCTAAAGTCAACTGTGAGGCCACCTGTCCAGCAGCTGGCGCTCGGACCCAACTGGGTCTTGATGCAACAGAACAACGATTCCAGTCACTGCAGCTGATGTACAACAAGAAAAGAGTCGAGGCGTTGCAACAGTCCAGACCTCGACCTCAACAAAACGCCGCAATGGGACCTAAACAGAGCTAATCCACAATGACCTGAAGCAACATTGTAGAGCAGAGTGGGCCGCAATTCCTCCACAACCATGGATCAGGGGCTGGACTTGGCTTTTCACACGCAGCTCTTCTGTTTTCGCTTTCGAAACACGTTGCCCGACTCTTCATCCAGTTAATTTGACCTGTTTGGAGAAGCAGACGTTAGAATTCTACAAACGTCCACATGACTTCTGGTGACTCTGCGCACGTGCGCAGGATTTCTGGGCATTGTCTCAGGTTTGTGTTTTTGTGTGCTGGTGCCCCTGAAGCTGACGGGGGGAGGGGGGCTGTCGTTCACACCATCTGCTCATCCAGTCGCTGCGTTCCTGCAGACCCGTCAGCATTTCCTAAGGGAGCGCGACTCGAAGCCAAGACGCTCCTTACGCACGCAGTCATCGTGCACGAGCTTCAGCTGATGCTCCACAGCGGTTTTATTCTCTGCACTCGTTTTACAATATCTGGACAAGTCGGTTTTCTCCCTCTGTTGTGGGCTGCTTTAGTTTTGTGGTTGGAGCCGAATGCAACGAGCTTCAGGACTTTTAAAATATATAGTTAACCATTATTTCTACAGGTCAGCCTCACTGAGTCACAAGAACTCTTTTACAAGAGAGACCTGTTTTATACGGAGAACATGCAGAGCACAAACAACAAGAAGCAATTAAAATAAACAAGTCTTATAAAAACACAGTTACTGTTAGTAGCATGGTCCTGTTAGCAGCGTGGTCCTGTTGGCAGCGTGGTCCTGTTAGCAGCGTGGTCCTGTTAGCAGCAAGGTTCT
>NC_056520.1:674080-677339 GCF_014905685.2 Nematolebias whitei
GCAGCGTGGTCCTGTTGGCAGCGTGGTCCTGTTGGCAGCGTGGTCCTGTTGGCAGCGTGGTCCTGTCGGCAGCGTGGTCCTGTTAGCAGCGAGGTCCTGTCGGCAGCGTGGTCCTGTTAGCAGCGTGGTCCTGTTAGCAGCGTGGTCCTGTTAGTAGTGTTTAAACGACTTGTTCAATGCTCCGTACCAAGTTTGTTGTTTAACGTTAGCATGCCGTGTTCAGATCTGAACCTTTTCTCCTCGTCTTCCTCAGTGGATGAAGGAGATGTGGCGCTCGGACTCCTGCTACTCCAACTACGGCGTGGATGGCTCCTCCTGCTCCTTCTTCATCTACCTCAGCGAGGTACGTGCTCCTCATGTGGACACGCCACGTTCTCAACGCCAAACCTTTGGTCTGCTTGTATTGAGGACGGAAGGTGACAAAATTAAAGATATAAATACACAATAATGAAATGTATTATTTAATTATTATATGCACCATTAAATCATTAAATACACAAATTAATTTCATGATTTATTAAATTATTTAATTTGGGCACATTCCACCCTCGTGTCACCATGAAGTTATATAAACTGTCGGTGTCACTCATCAAACTCGGTGGGCGGGGCTAACGCTGGGCATGTGAAGTCCATTTCTTCAGTCTGATGAAAAACGGCTTCATCCAAATACACGTAAACACAATTACCGCTTCCTAAAGTTTTTTCAGAACGTGTTTTTTGGCCCTTCGATTATCTGTGGTCGATGTGTCCGCTTGCTGTGAGGAGCAGCCAATCAGGCGTCGGAGTTGGGGTTAGTCCCGCCCACTGAGTTTGACGAGTGCGGCTGACGGTTAACATCATTTCATGGCGTCACTAGAGGACGAAGGTGACAAATTAAATAAAACTAATCATGAAGTAAATCATTTAAAAGGTACATTTCTTTGTGTATTTAATGATTTCATGATGTATTAAATAATTAAATGATGCACTTGTTATGTTTGTATTAAGTATTTATTTGTTTCATTTAGTCACATTCCGTCCTCCATACTAACAAAACAATTACTGACAAATCAACACGTCTTACATTTTGTGAATTAGTGGGTTTTTCCTCGTAAATTGATCGTTAGAGTCTTGGAGAATATCCTGAAGACCTTAATGTTCTACTTTAGTATCTAAACAAAAAATACACTTTTTCTCACAAATTTAAAAATTAACTTCATTCAACCTTTTTTCCCAGTCAATTAAAGTCTTTAATCCTAGAATTTTATTTTATTTTGGCAAATGTACTTTTAAAAATTTACAGATTACTAGTTTTTTCATGTAAATTTTTGTATGTATTTATGGAAAATCTGAGTTTTCTTCTTGCCAATTTATTAGAAAATATCCAAAAATATAAAAAAAAAGTCTGTTTTAACTTTAATTTATAACATTTACCTTTGAAATTTCTCTAGCTTTGTAGCGCTTATTATTATTAATATAATTATTATTTTAATTTGCAGCTGTATTTATAGGTTTATTTTCTCGTAGTTGTAAAAATATAAATGTTTTTGCTTCAGATCACAAAATAAACAACTTGGAAGATAAAAGGTGTAAAGTGCGAATGAAAGGCCTGAAGGTTTTAATTAGTTTTTTCAACGAGAACAAATTGTGTGCTGTAAAAAAGACGAGGGCAAATAAAGAAAGAGGGGATGCTTCACCTGGAGGAGGAAGAGGAGGGAGGTGAAGGTTCAGCCTCCGTCTCTTCCAGGGTAACGCTACTTCAGGGGACACTTTACACCTCCTCCCATTTTTTCTACTATTTACCGTAACTTCCGAACTATTGAGCGCACCTGAATATAAGCCACGCCCACTGCATTAGAGACTGCACTTGTCTTTAAGCCGTGGGTGTCCACGTGGTAACGAGATATTTACACAGGAAGGTTTTTTAAAAAGTAAAATGAGTAGAAAAAGGTTTTTTTTTCTGAACGGTGCCGGTAGCGTGGCTGGTTAAATTAATACGAGGACCCACCCCCAAGAGAGACGTGTACAGTAGTTCCTCGGAACTTGGCGGTTCGACATCTGCAGACTCACTCTTTCGGCTCACTCAGGTGTGACAGACCCCTGTGCCCCCTCCTTTCTCTTTCTGAGGCTGAGAAAGGAGGGGGTGGGGTTTGTCTTTCCTCATCATGTCCCAGAGATGCACAACAGACAGCCTGGGAAAAAGAAAGGAGAGGGGGGAGGGGTCTGTCTTATACCTGAGTGAGCCGCACGAGTGGCACGGATTGTTTAAAATAATCAGAATAAGCTGTTGAGCCCCCCCCCCAAATCAACTTCTGATTAAAGAGTTGTGTTTTTTCTGCTGAAGAAGTTTTTTTTAAATTTTTTATTGAATGATTGCAGACTCTTTTGAAGAAAGTAACACGTCAAATCAGGAAGTAGCGAGTTTGAATATTGAATATGAGCTGAAAGCCTTAACCTGCTGTGGATCAAAATAAAAAGGACGACCACTTGCTCCGAAACAGAAAACTGGATAAAAGGAGGAAAGATCAACGGATGTTTCCTCTTTCCCTCGTGTCGATCCTGCTGAACTGCCGAGTCGGGGGGATCCTGCTGTTGCCATGGCGACATGCATGTATTTTCCATCAATCCCTCCGTAGCTCCTTCGACACTCGAACGCATCGCATGTTTATCTCGGGATGAGCGGACCTCAAAACGCGCCTAATTTAAATATTTCAAATAAATCCTTGAAGGAGCGCTGCCGTTGGAGTTCAGCGCTGAGCTCGTCTTCAAACACGTCTGTGCAGATATGAGCTGCTCTGCTCAGATCAGGCGCTGAGAAGGGTTCTCGGAGACTACGACTAGTTTGAGCTCAGACTCTGTGAAAGTGACTGAGCTGTAGCTCGTGTTGTTTCAAAGTCCATTCACTGGGGCAGCCATCTTGATTTAGCTTGTCCCCAGAAGTTAACGAGTTACAGCCGAGCACCCACTGATTACTTCCTGTAAGTCTCATTAGAATTCATCCAGCAGTTCCCAAGATATTTTGCTAACAGACAAATAGGATTTCCCCATGAACACACTCGTGGTTGAAGAGAGAGAAACGACGGAGGAACTTAATTTACGTCAGATTAAGTCGCAGCTCGAACGTGTTCGCACTGAAATCTGTCATCCAGCTGAAAACCTTCAAGGTCTGCGGGGCCGCCTGATCATAAAAGACGACTCCGCATCAGAAATCTGAGGTCGAAACTCTGCGAGGTCGAAACTCTGCCAGGTCGAAACTCTGCCAGGTCGAAACTCTGCCAGG
>NC_056520.1:677439-689298 GCF_014905685.2 Nematolebias whitei
GAAACTCTGCCAGGGCGAAACTCTGCCAGGGCGAAACTCTGCCAGGGCGAAACTGCCAGGTCGAAACTCTGCCAGGTCGAAACTCTGCCAGGTCGAAACTCTGCCTGGTCGAAACTCTGCCAGGTCGAAACTCTGCCAGGGTGAAACTCTGCCAGGGCGAAACTCTGCCAGGGCGAAACTCACTCTGCCAGGGCGAAACTGCCAGGTCGAAACTCTGCCAGGTCGAAACTCTGCCAGGTCGCCACTCACCAAAGAGACGGCAATGGGACCGGGAGAAAAGAGTGTTGGTGTCGAGCCCGTTGCCAGAACACGCAGAAGTTTTAGTGATGAAAGGATCGATTTAGGGAGATGGTGCGTCTGAAGAGGTTTTCGTTGTCCCCCGTCGTGGAGCCAAGATACGATGCACTCCATCCGTCCATCCGTCCGTCTGTGTTGTGAGCACGACAACTTGATGACATAAACTCTTCCACTTATTGTGTGGCTGCATGCAGACCACACATGTCAAACTTGAGGCCCGAGGGCCAAATACGGCCCTCGTAAACATCATGTCTGGCCCCAAGATGATATTTTAAAATTAAAACATTTTATCGCTTCTCATTATACGTAAGAAGTCTGTGCATACTTTATTTAGTGCAGACTCCTGTGACAGTCATCAACGTTGAACCCATATTTATTTGGTTTGTTTCCGTAATCTGATGTTGATGCTGTAAGAGCGACCGATGAAGCTGTTGTCAGTGAACGTTGAAGCAAGAAAAGATGTCGGGGATCCAACTGGAGTTGATGCCACAAAGTGACTCTTGGTTTGAAACGAGTCTCCAGCTTTCAGCCCTCGAGTTTGACACTTCTGATGTAGACGTTAGAAAAGGTCCTTTGAAAATTGGGTTGACACGAAATCCAACATGGCCGACGCCATGTATGTATACATGTAAACATCGTGAGTTGGATGACTTGACAGATGAGCAACGTGCAGACTTCCATTTGGGTGAGTGGCTGCATTTAGGAGTCGACACAAGTTCCCTGTAAAAAATAAAGTTTCCACATCAAAAATCCAAGATGGCCACCACCATACCTACCTACCCACCTGTCTGTCCGTCCGTCCGTCTCTCTATCTTTGAGAAGGACTTGATGTCTTCTGTGATGAGATGAAACCAGCTGCGTTTTGACCTGATCCAAGAAGCTTTTCTGTTTTTTGTCAAACCGATAAAAGATGAGCTCTTTGTCACTGTCTGCTTCCTCCCAAGGTGGAGAACTGGTGTCCCCGCCTGCCCTGGAGGATGAAGCTCCTGAACGATGAGAAGGACCTGAGTGGACAGGTGAGCAGCAGAAAGACACACCCAGAGCTGGAATGTCCTCGTTTCCTTCTCCTTAAAGACACGCCTTTCTGAGCGGTGTCTCATCACAAGATGTTTTAATTAAAGCAGCTTCTGGCTCCTGCTTCAGATCAATCGTTTATTTTTCTTGAATCTTCTTACAGTCCACGTTGGGCTTTATGGGATTAAATGTGATATTTGCTTAAAGCCTTGCACTTTGTGTAGAGCTGGTTCAGTTCACCTGTTTAAGAACAGGGAACAGGTTCCTGTTTTTCTTTGATAACGTTAAAAACCGTCTGAATCAATAGCTAAGTTCAAGAGCTTCGTTTGAGGAAAAGTGGACGTTACGACCTCGCTTGAATTAAAACCAGTCGCTCCAAACTGGATGAGCTCTTAAGAGCCGTCAGTAAACTGATAAAATAGAGATGCACGATATTATCGGCATGGTATCGGTATCGGCCGATATATTAGAGATAAAGTTAAATATCAGACATCGGCCATTCCATAAAAAAACCTCATTGATATAAAATGTTTCTGTTTTAAGTTAATTTTTAAATGGGAAATTATCAAGTATATCTATTAATGCACTAATACTTCTGCACTTGTTGCTTGTGAACAGGTGGAGTTTAGATTTGTGAAAATGTACAAATCTGCACTGTTCTAGTGTCGTCAGTGTGTTAGAGCAAATGTTGTGAATATAATTAACATTAAACATAATCCACGTTAAAGTGTTTTCAGCTCCGTTTGTCTTCTGCATCTGGCAGCAGCCGAACTGACGAAGACCAAGATGAATATTATATTTAATTCCACAGCAGAGAGAGATCTAGTCTCTGGAAGGAGGTCTAGTGGGAAAATATCGGTATTGGTATCGATTATCGGCCAAAGAAGCTTTAACATATCGGATATCAGCCAAAAATCCATATCGTGCATCCCCATAATAAAAGAACAAATATTCTCTAGAAAGTGATTTATCTGTTTAAATAAAGGTTGAATATATTACGATACTGAATATTTTATCGACAGTACTTGTCGTGAAACGTGTTTTTTGTTCACACGGTGGTGCTCGAATGTTTGTGAACACTTGATCATTTTCTATATTTCTGCATAAATAGACAGAAAACATCATCAGATTTTCACACACGTCCTAAAAGTACACAAAGTTAAACAAGTAGACAAATATTATACACGGTCATTTATTTATTGAGGAAAATTATCCAATATTACATATTTGTAATATTTTTAAGTCTTCTGAATTAAACACTAAACATTTCAACAAGTTTTGAATCTTTTATTTAATTTTTATTCTTTAAATTTTTTAATTTGTCCAGAGGACCTGACTTATCTTAGATGCACCTTAGATTATTAACTTTTACTGTAAACTATCCACCGGTACAAACACACACAATTCCCCAAGTCATGTTTAATCCACTACAGATTTTCAACCTACTAAATGATGGTTGATGTATAAAAACACCCGAACTTGAACAACAAATTATTGTTTTTATTACGAGCGTCTTACCGATGGCGTGTTCTTTTTTTAAGCTCTCTTTGCATTACTGTAACTTTGGATCGTTTGAGCGACGGAGGACATCTCCGTACCTTTGGTCATATGGTTTTAAGTTATTTTTGAATGTGTATTGCCTACGTATCGTACGGAGCTGCATTTTTAATCTTTTAATCTAATCTCATCGAATGAATGAATATGAGCGAGCACGCAAAATAATCCAATCTGAGCAGAAAAATCTAAAATCAAAACATTCTAGACACTCGCGTGAACTCGACTAATAAATGTAGGAGCTATTAGTTATAAGCTATTCTCAAGTCGGAGGCAACTTGTTCAACATAATGGTACTTCTTCCAGCTAACTGTTAACAATGGTGTACCACAAGGTTCAGTCTTAGGACCCACTCCCTTCACAATCTACATGAGGGATGGGAGATTGCAACAAAGTGAAGATTCAACATGTCTGCTGGCCTCCTTAGATGGAGAACTTTACTAAATGCTTTTTCTATGTATGTGAATGTTCCTGTAAAGTGCCTGAGACAACTTTGTTGTGATTTGGTGCTAAATACATAAACTGAATTGAATAAGTAATGTAGGTCAGATCAGAGGCAACGTGTTCAACATAATGGTACTTCTTTCAGCTATTTAACTGTTAGCAATGGTGTACCACAAGGTTCAGTCTTGGGACCCATCCCCTTCACAATCTACATAAGTAATTTAGGTCAGATCAGAGGCAACGTATTCAACATAATGGTACTTCTTCCACTTAGAACTTGTTGAAGAAACTGAAAGTTAAACTGGGTTTCTTTTTCAGAAACAGATCCTGTCTAACCCTGAATGTTAGGAAACACCTTGTATCTGTGACTTTCCTTCCCTCCATTGATTACGGTGACATTATTTACATGAACGCTCCTACAAGAACCCTGCAGATGTTGGATGCTGCAGATGTTGGATGCTGCAGATGTTGGATGCTGCAGATGTTGGATGCTGTCTATCATGGTGCACTAAGATTCAGAACTGGCTGTGATTGTTGTACCCACCACTGCACCCAGTATTCACTGGTTAACTGGTCACCATTAACTTCACACAGACTCTCTCACTGGTACATTTTCATCTTTAAATCACTTCCTGGTCTGCTGCCTTCATACATCTCCTCCTACATGTCTCTGTGTGAGTGCAGCTACAGCGTGCGCTCTCAGGACATCATTACCTGCAGTGTTCCCTCAGTGAGGACTGAACTAGACAAAAGGACCTTCTCCTACTCCGCTCCTGTTTCCTGGAACATCTTGTAAAAACATCTGAAGCTCTCGACCTTTGACCTCTCTAAGTGGCTTCAAACATCTGATAAGTTCCTGGAAGAACCAACGCAGACGTGTTCCTGTTTTTAGTATTTTATACCGCTTTACAATGAAGCTGTTTTTTTGTTTTGCCTTTGTATCATTTCTTCTGTTTACATTTAATTTCATTTGCATTTTATGATTGTTGTTGTTTGAACCTCATCTGTGCTCTTTGTCTAAAACGGGTCTCTCTTGTGAGTGAGTCCTCGAGGCTCAGTGACACTAACCTGTAGAAGTAAAGGTTGAATGAATGAATAAGGCAACATAGAAAATACACATAATTATTATTTAGCATTAAATGGATGTAACAAAAAGAGCTACTTGTAAATTAAACGTGCTGCTGAAAACGAGGTTAACTTGCAATAATGAAAGTAAAATAAACACAAATCACTCTTCGTGCCGGTTTCCTTTGTCTTCTGGTTTTCGGTGTCTTTTACATCTCGTTATGTTTTAAAGCAGCCTGCGAGCAAACAGACCGAGCTCATCTTCAGATCTCCAGTACCCCCCCCCCCATCTCTTCCCTCGCCTGAGAATGAATCAATATTAAGCACTCTTCATCTCTCTTTCTGGACGGATCCAACAACTGGAGCTCTCTGCAGCAGATTTTAATTCAGGCCCAGATTTTAATTGGCTCCGTCTGCGCCAGTGATTTCCTGTCGCAATGAAGGATGTTAATGCGCCGCAACAGCCTTGTTTCAGCCACCTTAGCCACTGGTAATGGCTCCGTGGTTTCTGCTTTCCTCCCTCCATCTTCCCCTCGTTGGCTCCGTCTGATATCACCGTTTCCCGTCCCTCCAGGCTTTTCCTTCAGCTGTCATGTTTTACCGTGTGTGGAATCCATTCTGTGGCTCTGAACGGCGGCGAACTCGGAGTTTCATTTCCACATTTCAAGCCTGTTCGTTTGTCAACACTCCTCGAACAGAAGCGTCTAATTTGTAGTCTGCTTTGTTTGCATCAACGCTCGGATACGACGAAGCCTGTCCTGTGGCCTCAAATACATCCTGAAAAATCTTTTCTTTTCCTGTTTTGTCCTAATTTATGTAGAACGTTTTCTTTTAAAGCATCTTATTGAAGTTTCCGCTCCCTTCTTTAACAACCAAATCACTAATTTGCTTTATTTGTTGTCTGTCACTACTAATAAGCTTCAGTGCTCTTTATTTTCTTCTGTAAAGGTTTCTGAGATTTAAAACCGACTTTATTAGATGGTTTCATCTCAACGTATCGGCTTGGGTTGCACAAACAGAAACAGGAATGGACAGGCTCGAGTCAGGAAAGCATTGTTTCATTCATTTCTTGATCCATCTGAGTCCAGAACTGCATTTCTTTCTATGTACTTAAGGCAGTAAGATGGGACACTGAATGTTTTAGTTGAATCTTTGAATCCCGGACGAGCCCCCAAATTTAATCGTTTTAGGATCCGAGGGGCAAGTGCACTTTGCTTAAAAAATTCAAAGCTTTTACAGTTTTAATAAATGGTAAAACCTGAAATGATAATAATTAGTTTAACCAAAGTCCCAAAAGAATAATGTTTCTGTTCCCAAAGCAGAAAGTTTCAAAGCTTAATAACTGGAAAATATGTTTGGCTCTATTTTGTTGCATCGGTTAATTTACTGTTGATATTTTACTGGCGTATCAGACCAAATTCAATTCAGCACAACAGAAATCATCTCAGGGCACTGAACAGAAACATTCATATACAGTAGTCCCTCGGGTTTTATTATGTTGATGTCGACTTTAAAAATGATATACTCGTTCAACCCCTAGACCAGACTGTACTCCTCTGTCGTGGTAGTTAGTCTCAAACATATCAGCAGAGTCATGAACTATAATGTGTCAACACCAAAGTTCATGCTCAATAATCCAAATCCAACAATGTTCAGTCAGGTCATCTGGATGGTTTCTTCTTCTTCTTTTTTTGCTGAGACGTTTCGTCCCTCATCCAAAGGATGAAACGTCACTTTGATGGGGTTGACAGAGAAGAGGGCGGGCCCCAGAAATCTCTTATCACCAGCAAACAGTTTTTTTCCACCATGGCTTGTGGGACTCCAGTTTGTGGCTCCTCGGACAGAAGAAGTCCTTTGGATGACACCTATTGAATCGAGTGTTGCGTTGTAATGTGGACTTGGATCAGCTCTGAAATATAAACGGACACAAACAGCTGTTTGTTTATAGGAGTTGTGTGAACTGTGTGTGCAGGCCGAGATCCGGACCAGTTTCGAGGGGCTTTACCGCTCGATGTCGCAGCGGGAGGAGTTTCGCTGGATGATGCTGAGGATCAAACGCATGGCCGAGCCGTGGGTCGGCGCCATCCGTTCGCTGGCTGCCAAGCAGAACCTGACCAAGCGGCGGAGGAAGAAGGTGGGCCGTGTTATTATTATTATAAATACCTTTAGAAAAATGATCCTCCGGTTGATTATGAAGGTTAATCTGCACCTCAAGCCGTCGGGTTGGTGCTTCCTCATACTTGTAGACTGCGCCACTTCTGCCTGAAGAAGACCTGCGGATGGGAAACGCGTGACACGGACATTTCACTGTGTCCCGAGCTCTGAATTATGTACTCCAGTTTCTCCGCTGGCCCTCTGAAAAGTTAACTTCGTAAATCGATGATACGTCGGCGCTGAAGCAAAGCACTGACCTCTTTCTCCACAGAATTCACCACGAGCGCTCCTCCGTCTTCTGTCCTGCTTTCAGTCTCCTATTTATAGTTTCCAGCTCTGGCTGTTTTCCAGCGTGGTGTTGAAAGAAGCGCGTGCCTTGTTCGAGCCGCTGATCTCTTTGGATATTAATCCTTGAGGAGTGCGCTCTGACGAGCAGCGGACACTTGAAGCAAAGCCGCCTCCGCTGTTCCACGTCGCACGCAGCTCATCCTGCGCTGCCGTACGAGAAGAAACACCTTTGTTCTGGAATGTGCCAGAAAACAATGTTTCCATGTAACGCAGGTTTGCTTGTTTCCCTTTGAGCGCATGTTACAACACGGACACCCGCTTCTTATAAAGAGCAGCCTATATATGTACAATTTATGTATTTATCTAGTGGGCGTGGCTTATACTCAGGTGCGCCCAATAGCCCAGACGATAACGGTAACCTAATCAGCAAATATTCATCTCTAATTAGAAGACAGTGGAAAACTTTATTTACTACTTCAACTACGAGACGTGATCAGTTCCTGTTTAAGTATAAAAGTAGACCAAATAAATTGAACGACTGATAAATCTACCTCTACTTATATTATACGTTTGTAATTAATTTATTTGTCACTGCCAGGTATTGATGCGTAATTAATACCAGTTGTTTAAAAAATACTCATTGTTCAAAGAAATGTTCATGTTTCTATTTGAATAAATTGTCAGTATGAGATCTAAAGCTTCTCCTGATTACAAATCAAACTGCGAACATTGATGCGTTTGGATTATCTTCAAACTCAAGTGATCATGGCTGATTTTACAGAAATAACCCTGGAGTTATTTCCTCTCACACCTAATAAAAAGTGCACAACAAGATGTCGAAAAGTCTCAGTAATCAGGCTGCTGACAACACTTAGCATAGATGCTAGCTTAATGTCAGAAATATTAAAGCTAACATGATTAGCATTGTACACAGATTAAATGCTTTGAAGTTTTACTGCGTTAGAACTTTAATTTTATTAACTAAAGTATATTCTTCAGGGTTCAGGAAAGAAAAGATGTGAAAACAGCTTTACTGCTATCCTGTCTCGCTGATCTGCTGCAGCCATATCTCCCCCAGTGCTCTCTAACGTGAGCAGACCAGATGCTTTTATTGGTTCCAGGCACTCGTCTGAAGCTCAGAGGTGACGGGACCTTCTCTGTTGCAGGTCCAAAACTTTGGAATGAGTTACCACTGCGTGTCTCACTGTTTTTAAGTCTTGTTTGAAAACACACTTTTGTTCCCAGGCTTTTGACACCGTGCGAGTTGATTTTAACTTCTTTAATCTGTCATGTTAATCATTTAGTTCTTATATATTTGACTCGATGTATGTATGTATTGTCCTATGTCCTGGCTGTTTTGTTTTTGCTGTGCAGCACTGTGGTTGGCCTTGTTGCTGTTTTAAGTGCTTAATAAATAAATTGGGATGGTGTGTTGCTATACAGGAAGCTACGGTAACTCCACTAGGACAAACGGCACCGCGCAGCAGCTACTGAGCTACTTTTCCATGTACGCGATGTGATGCGTCTAAAAATACATTTGACTCCCGACTCAGTGCTCATATTCGATATGCGCCGGTACTTTGATTTAAAAAGGCTAAAATCGTCCAAAAGAAGATTGGTCAACACTTTATCTACATATTTCCAATCATGAGTTATTTCTGTGTGTAAATTTGTTCTCTGCTCCCCCGTCCATCAGGTCCTGGTTCACTTGGGCCTCCTCACCAAGGAGTCGGGCTTCAAGATCGCAGAGAACGCCTTCAGCGGCGGTCCGTTGGGGGAGTTGGTCCAGTGGAGCGACCTCATCACGACGCTGTACCTCCTGGGCCATGACGTCCGAATCTCTGCTTCGCTTGCCGAGCTCAAAGAGTCAGTGAACACTTTAATTACTTCAATTCATTTTATTCATAAAGCACCAAGTCACAACAGAAGTCGTCTCAGGACACTGAACAGAAACATTCACACACAGAAAAACCAATTATGAAAAATGATCTGTCCAAAGAAGCAACAGACGTGTTGAATCTTCACTTCATCACGTCTCCCATCCTGAGCAAGCACAAAGGAGACGGTGGAAAGGAAAAACAGGAAGAAACCTCCAGCAGAAGCCGGCTCAGGACGAGCGGCTGAGGTTTGAGAAGACAGGAAGGAGAGGCGAACACAGACTGGCAGGTCCAGGTGAACTTCCTGTGGGAGGAAGGACTAAAAACACGTTAAGACAGAAATAATTACAAATATTAATATATTGTATATTGTATTAATTACAAATATTAATATATACCATACAATCCCAGGTAGAGAAGGGATGCTCGATACTGGATTTTTGGCCGATACCAATATTTTATACGCGTTCCTTAGTCAGACCATAGCATCTTATTTAGGATTATTTGTGCAACATCTGTAAGAGCTGGTGTTCAGTAACAGCATATCTCTTTAACTTCTATTAAATTAAAATTGTTAAATGTTATTTATTAGCACTAGTCACCTGCGATGCACCTGTGGAGGCTTGTTCCAGGTTCTTATAGCTGCAGAGTGGGATCCTCTGCACTCGTGTGCATGAAGGACAGACTTAAAAGTTTTTGTCTGTCCATTGTTCCGTGAGACTAATCATGCTAACGGGCTAACACGACGTCCACATGTCCGAGGTACAACTCACCCAACAAGTCGTGCTATCAGCTGTTAGCTTCTCAACGACGTCAGAAATGACGGCTGGTAACTCGAGTAACGTTGCGTCAGAAAAATATCTCCGACTGGGGACGATGCAGCGAGGCTCAACGTACTCCATAAATCTTGGGAATCCAACATCCTCAACAAAAATAAACTTCCACACCGCCGACACTTTGAATTTCCCTCTCCGCCGGGAGGTAGGCGGTGTGACGTCATCACGCTGCGCAGCAGCTGTAGGCAAAAACAGCGCCTTTTATATCGGCGAGTTATTTTAATGGAATGGTCGATGTCCGATATTGAATCGGTGTCGGTCGATACGGTTACCATGACGATAATATCGTGCATCCCTAAGGAAGAGCAGAGTAAGTAAAGACAGCAGCAGAGTGAAGAGTGTGGTCAGTTTGTCCTCCAGCAGTCTAAACCTATAGCAGCAGAACTAAGGGACAGCTCAGGAAACCCAAGCCGACCCTAACTATAGGATTTATCAAAAAGGAAAGTCTTAATCCCAGTTTTAAAACTGGACAATGTGTCAGCCTCATGGACAGAAACTGGAAGTTGGTTCCACCAGAGAGGAGCCTGAGAACTGAAAGATCTTCCTCCCATTCTGCTGCTGGAAACTCTAGGAACCACAAGTAAACCTGCAGTCTGAGAGTGAAGTGCTCTGTTAGTAAAATATGGAACAATAAGATCTGTAATATAAGATGGAGCTAGGTTGTTGAGGGCTTTGTAGGTTAGAAGTAAGATTTTGAATTCTATTCTGGATTTGACAGGGAGCCAATGGAGAGAAGCTTAAACTGGAGAGATCTGATCTCTCCCAGTAACTCCAGTTAAGACTCTGGCAGCAGCATTTTGGATCAACTGAAGACGTTTTAAAGAAGTATTTGGACACCCAGATAATAAACCATTGCAATAGTCCAGTCTAGACGTGACAAATGCATGGACCAGTTTTTCTGCATCATCTTTAGATGTTTCTAATCTCAGTGATAAGATTGTTGTGAATTACAACACAAAACATGTTAAACTTTCCAATTGGGGGTTCAAGTTCAAGAATCTTTATTTTCCCCAAGGAGCCATTAGTTTCAGTCAGTAGGAACAAAACGTCCGTACGAGACGAGACATGAAGACGTTGAAGTCACAGAAGTCATCACTGTTCGTTGCTACAGGGATGAGTGAGTGTGTTCATCCTACTCAGGGCAGCAACCTGAACTCACCATGGAGTGGTGATCAGGATCTGCCAGAATCAGCCTGGCCTTGTTCACTGACCTCGCCTTGTGTAGGTGCGGCGATCAATTTGATGTTGACAGAAAGAAAGAGGAGGTAAACGTGATCCAGTACTTTGAACTAAACCTAAACCACGTTCAGATCTTGGCTCTGTTGGTCAGAAGCTGCTGCTTGACTCCGACCTTTGCTCCACAGGATCATGCGTAAAGTGATGGGGAACAAATCCAGCTGCCCCACTCAAGGAGATAAGATTGTGGAGCTCATCTACATCGATATTGTGGGCCTGACCCAGTTTAAAAAGACCCTGGGCCCGTCCTGGGTCCACTACCAGTAAGTACTTTTTGTCTCTGGTTGCTTTTGGTCCAGCAGAAGTCCTTTATTGGAGCTAAATGATGTTCTCTGTCTGACAACTTGGGTGTAGCAGCTTTTCTCACATGACGTTCATCTGCCACGTGTTGGAACAAAGACTCTGTTTTCCGCTCGTATGTCGCCCTCTACGTCCCGAGGATTGCTTGTTGTTCAGTGTCGCCACCGACCGGGTGCGTTGTCTCTCCAAGCGCTCCGCTCAGGCCTGCAAATGAGGCCTTCTTGGTTTGTTTGGAAAACGCTCCCGTCAGCTCATCCTGACAGGAAAAGAGGTGGAACACGGAGTCCAGGGCCAGTAATGGTCCTGCTGGTTCCTGCAGCTCGTCACCAGCGCTTGTCTGTGATATAACATTTAACTGCATCTGCCAGCTCTGTGCCCCGAGGACGCAGGTTTGTACCAGGTCCACGTGTTGTTTGGTGCATTATGTTTTCCTGCTGTTGCACGTTCACGCCGGAGCATTTAACGTCACCGGAGAGCCGCTGGAGTCCGTTCTTGTTTGTTCCTCTTACACAGTCTTTACTTCCTGTCTTCAGTAAAAAGAGTCGCCGTGTTTTTCGGACCGTAAGGCGCATTAAACGAAACGGAACAGTCGGATAAGTCAAAGTTTATTAAGCTCCTTCTCAATAACTCAGCGTTGTTCAGTTGTAACATAAAACTGGTTCAGAATCAAAACGAGATTTCTTATCGTTGCACCCAAGTACAGTGAGGTCAGGGTACGTGAGGTTCGATCAGGGTACGTGAGGTTCGATCAGGGTACGTGAGGTTCGATCAGGGTACGTGAGGTTCGGTCAGGG
>NC_056520.1:689398-700837 GCF_014905685.2 Nematolebias whitei
TCAGGGTACGTGAGGTTCGGTCAGGGTACGTGAGGTTCGGTCAGGGTACGTGAGGTTCGATCAGGGTACGTGAGGTTCGGTCAGGGTACGTGAGGTTCCCCTGCTGGCTGCAGCACCCGCCTGCTTCAGTTTTATCAGAGGGTTTTCTCACCTTTGGACTTGTCGTTTGACACAATACACCGAAAGTAACGAGCTTCGTTGTTCTCGTGATCCGCAGCTTCACAGAAGAACCGCGGGTCACATCGGCTGAATGGCAGAAACACATTTCCTTAAGAGACCGAGCATGTTGTTGCACCGTGCTCCTGTGCTGTGATTCCACATCACGGAGGGACGCTGATCGCTTGCAAACACTTTGTGTCTCGTTTGGGATCACTTCAGGTGGATTACTGTCAGTTACAGCCTCGTTGTGACAACAGCCTGGCTGTTGGGCTCCGTTGGATTACAGCATCAGGTGTCTCCAGGTGCGCACGTGTTTAGCAAAACGGGCTTGAGTTGGATCTTTCAGAGGTCTACCTACTGGGTTGTCTCACTGGAGTAACTGGTGGGCAGGATGTTGTTGTCTTCCTTTCAGATTTCTGGTGAATTGATTCCCAGGCTTCCTAATCTCCCAGGGCCTCTGGAAGTCAGTACATGTACTCTTTGTGTTTGTGGAGCAGATGTCCATGCAACTTCAAGAAATTATCTTTAAAAATAAGCTGTCTGTTGAACAGATAGCATTTTGTCTCAGCTCAGTAGATTTAAATAGTTTCCTGTCGTACACTGGAGCCTCCATCATGAGATGTACCGTATTTTCTGCCGTACAAGTCGCATCCGTCCAAAAATGTGTAATAAAGTGGAAAAATCCACCGCTGACCACCTGGGCCGGTGTTGTGCCAAAAATCAACTGGCTGCCAAAATGGCGGCCGTGGGAGCGTGCACGTGAGGACGAACAGGATTAACACTTAAAACCAATTTGTTTGCTCCACATTATAGTAAAGGTGCGTCTCAGTTGAACTTTTCCTCAATAAATGCACTTTGATGGTCAAACCAGCTTCATTTCACCTGAGCAGTGAAATGAAGCTGGTTTGACGTTTGCTCCAGGAGTTCCAGAGCGAGAGGTTTGTATGGCAAGCCAAGTGCCTCTTTAATAGCCACTTGTACCTATTAATGAGACACTTGGCTTGCCTTATTAGTCGAGCGCCCTCTAGTGGCTGAACATGGTAGTGCTCAATATTTTCCATGTCAGAATGAATGAAATCATCAGATCTCAAACAAAAATTGGTTATAAATATGGTAAAAAACGTATATTAGTTGCTTTGATGCATCAGTCGCAGGACTTGCAAATATATACAAAAAGGTGCGACTTGTACGGCAAAAATTATGGTATTTGTTTGCTATTGCGTATAATTCTTAAGGAGTAATGAATCGGAGCGTGACGAAATACGGAAATCTGAACTGGCCAAGAAAACGGCGATCGGTGCAAATCTATTTGAATTGAACGACTTGTGTTTTTTTTTACCCTACAGGTGCATGTTGCGGGTGCTGGATTCCTTTGGGACGGAGCCAGAGTTCAACCACGCCCACTACGCCCAGTCCAAGGGCCACAAGACGCCGTGGGGGAAGTGGAACCTCAACCCACAGCAGTTCAACACCATGTTCCGTAAGTCCGCGGTGATGGCTCACGAACAACTCGAGCAGAGCCGAAGCGCCTCTGAGGTGCAGCTGAAGAGTTTCGAGCCCGGCTCTTTTTTTCAGCTGAAAGTTGGAGGTTTTTATTCCGTAAAAATGGCATAAGAGACGATTTAAACATCCTGCTCGGATGGAGAATCAGACGAGTGGGAGGTCAGACAGTCGGCGCTCCTCTCTGCTGTGATTATGTAGAGCGTCGGGCTTTTATGGCTGAAATCAGCCACGTTTCCTGAGGCAGGTGAGTAACGGAGCATGTTGTGAGAGGAGGAAAGGATGCGCCCCCGCAGGGTTCTGACCTTTTCCCCGCGGCGAAGAGAAAGTGAAATGTTACCTCTGCGCCCGCTGTTGGCGCGGTGAGGCCTGCAGAATGCCTCGGCATCTGAATGGGCCCTTTGTCGGCTGAATAAGGCGCGTCTTTCTCACAAAACGCTGGAGGCTTTTGCACAAGATGGAGCTAAGAGTCATCGGGTTAGATGATATCGTGGGGGAAACAAGTGTGCGGCAGTTTGTCTGAGTTCAGACCTCGAGCGGCATCGACCCCAGGCACGAGAAGCTGAAAAAGACCGTTTTTAAAAATGTTCTTGCCGCTTCACAGGATCGCACCTTAAGGCTGAAGAGGAGCTGCATCAGTTTGAATATTAAGTAATGATCAGGTTTTTGTTTGAGCTTAGATTATCATTTTTAAGGATGCACATACTGGATTTGTGGCTGATATCCGATATGCCGATATATTGGTCGATAACCGATACCGATATTTCCCCTAGACCTCCTTCCAGAGACTACAGAGCTCTCTGCTGTGGAACTAAAACACATTATTCTGCAGGTCTTTGTCAGTTTGGCCTGTTTCCAAATTCAGAAGACAGAAAGGGCTGAAAATGTTGCAACACTTCCACTTGGATTATGTTTAATGTTAATTTTATTCATGACATTTACTCTAACACAATGACGACACTCGCAGTGCAAGTTCGTACCTTTTCACAAATCTGAACTCCACTGTTCACAAGTCATAAGTAGTGCATTAATAGATATACTTGACAGTTTCTTAAATTAAAAATTAACTTAAAACAGAAGCTTTTTGTATCATTGAGTTATTTTGATGGACTGTCCGATATTTAGCTTTATCGCTGATATCGGCCGATACCGATAATACTGTGCATCCCTAATAATTTTACATTAAAATTGAAAGTTTTGAACATGTTTTCAGGATTTGCAGCCAGATGATCAAACCAGGTGTCTGAGAGATGATTGATCCTTGCTTTGGGCTGGTCCCTTTGTTTCCATTAAGGCTTAGTTCCATCATGGAGGGACCTGGGCGTGTGCGGTCCATGTCCAATAAGACCAGCCGGAGCCAAATGGACCTCGTTAATCAATACCAGGGTTTGAATTGAGACCAGGGGGTCTGGACTGGTCAGTTTGAGTTTCTGGGTCTATTCATTTTAAGCTCGGTCCAAAGGTTGTTGGATATTTTTGAAGGTCTGAACGTGCGGAGGTTCACGTTCTGTCCAGGCTGGTCTTTGAAAGAAATGTCAGCAGAGTCCCTTCCTGCTCCTGAACGTTGAATGTTTGTAGAGATGGAGAGTAAAAGTGCTCGGACGATGAACTCAGCAGATAAGAAACAGAAGTCGTCGGATTATTTTTCATCTGTGTGAGCTCAGAAGACCCGTTTTATTTAAGGTGAATTTAGTGTAACATTTAAATTTGGAAACAAAATATGTTTTGTCAAATCTCACATGTCCTTCATCCAGTCAGTTTTATTTAGTAAACACAACGGTTAAAATTAAACCATTCGGTCGTCTTAAATGAGCCAAAATAATCTTCAGATTTCCACACAAGTCCTACAGGCAGATCAAGAGAAGCCAGTTTAACAAGAGACAGAAATATTAGACTTGGTCTTTTGTTTACTGAGGAAAATGATCCAGTGTTACACGTTTGTGTTAAAGTCTGTGGACGTCGAGGATCAGTAGTTAGCTTGAAGGTGAAATTAGAGTCAGGTGTTTCAGTTAGTGGGATGAGGATCAGGTGTGAGTGGACCCGTCTGATTTAAAGACCAGGATCTATCAGAGTCTGCTCTTCACAACATGTTGGTGGAAGTGGATCATGGCAGGAACTAAGGAGATCTCTGAGGAGCTCAGAGAAAGAGTTGTTGATGCTCATCAGGCTGGAAAAGGTTACAAAACCATCTCTGAACAGTTTGGACTCCACCGGTCCACAGACCGAGTACAAATGAAGGGAACTGAAGAGCATTGGTCCCTCCCCAGGAGTGGTGGACCAACAAAGATCACTCCAAGTGCGCGGGACTGTGTGCGAGTTCACAAAGGACCACAGGGTAACCTCTAATGGACAGCAATGGTGTCAGGCAGGGTTGAAGGAGGAAGACGCTGCTCTCCAACAAGAACATGCTGCAGTTTGATGAAGATCACGTGCATGAGCCTGAAGACCGTTGGAAGAATGTTTTGTGGACGGATGAGGCCAAAATAAACTTTTTGGTTTAAATGAAAGAGTTCTGTTTAGAGACAGGACAACAGCATTCCTGCAGAAGAACCTTATCCCATCTGTGAAACATGGTGGTGGTAGCACCATGGTTTGGACCCGTTTTGCAGCATCTGGACCAGGACTTCTTGTCATCATTGATGGAACAATGAATTCTGAACAACACGGGGAACATGAAGCTTTATGTTTGGCTCTAAGTGAGTTCTTTCCGACACTCGGTTGTTTGCAGGTGTTTAAACATGACGGTGGCGTGTGCAACATGTACTGCTCCACCCGGGCTGCGCCTGACATCCTGTACTGCAGGTAGTCTGCATTATTCAACCTCACTGAGAGACCGACGCAATGCCCGAACTGTTCCACCAGCCGACGCCGGCTGTTTTAAAGTAGCCGAAAATCAACAGAGACGTTTTCTGTCCTTAAGAGTCAGAAGACGCCTCTGCTCGGCTTTAGCTCCCAGACTAACGGAGACAGTTCGGCTTTATTACGAGACAAATGAGTCCCCCGGCTCGCGGGTTCATCAAGAGCAACAAAGCAGCTGCTCCTCCTGCGGCGCTGTCCTCCCAGGCCGTTAGCTAACGGCGACTGAAGCTGCGGCGAGCTGACTGACACTTTGAGTGGCGGCTCTGGTGGGAGAAGAGGCATCTGTTGCCAAGCGCATCAGAGAGTTGAGCACTAATTACCAGCCTGTCCTGTGTACGCGGCCCCCTCGTGCAGCTTCTTGTTGTTTTACTAAACGCCACAGCTGCCGCTTGAGCAGAAGAAATGCAGCTTTTTTTTCTGTGATCGTCTGAATGTTTAGAAATGTAGGTTTATAGATCGGCCTGTTTCTCTTGTTCCTTTGGGGTCTTCTAATGACGCTTGTCAGAGATCGGTGCAGAACTTGAATCTTCAACCTAAAAGTAAAAGAAACATATTAACAAAAATGGATGGAAGTAAAAGAAGTGATGCAAATGTCTGATAACGACATGAGCGGCTTTTTTGTTTTTGTTTGGGTCTTTTAAATCTAGAAAAAAATTAATTGTTCCCTCGTCCATCGCCACTCCTACCTTTACATTTGTAGTATCTGTAGTAGTATCTATAGCTATAGTAGTATCTATAACTATAGTAGTATCTATAGCTATAGTAGTATCTATATAGTTATAGCTATAGTAGTATCTATATAGTTATATATAATAGTATCTATAGCTATAGTAGTATCTATAACTATAGTAGTATCTATAGCTATAGTAGTATCTATATAGTTATATATAGTAGTATCTATAGCTATAGTAGTATCTATATAGTTATATATAGTAGTATCTATAGATATAGTAGTATCTATAGCTATAGTAGTATCTATAGCTATAGTAGTATCTATATAGTTATATCTATAGTAGTATCTATAGCTATAGTAGTATATATAACTATAGTAGTATCTATAGGTATAGTAGTATCTATAGCTATAGTAGTATCTATATAGTTATATCTATAGTAGTATCTATAGCTATAGTAGTATCTATAGCTATAGTAGTATCTATATAGTTATAGCTATAGTAGTATCTATATAGTTATATCTATAGTAGTATCTATGTCTATAGTAGTATGTATAGTAGTATCGGTACCACTTTACAATAAGACTCCTCTTATAGATGACTAATAAATAGTTTGTAGCTAACTTATTAATTCCTCAATAAAAACTTTATAAATTGATAAATATATTTCATCTAGAGTTGTTTTACTAAACATTTCAGACTAAGTTACTACCTTGTAAGCACAATAAACATTTGTAAACATGTTTCTTTAGCATATAATACTATGGGGACCGAGATGAGGTAGAGCTAGGTCAGTCGACTCGGGACCTGAAAGTCCCAGGTTCGATCCCCAGCCATCCCCACATGTCGTGTTGTCTCTGAGCAAGACACCCAATCCCTAATTGCTCCCCGGGCGCTCACAAAGCTGCCCACTGCTCCACCTGGGTCTATCCCAGGTGTGACGGGTTGAATGCAGAGAACTAACTTCACCACATAACAACACATAGCACTTTACTTAATATTGTACTTTATCACTACATTATGAGTATCTACAACTAATATTACATCCTAAAAAAATAGGTTTACAAATACTTATTGTGCTTACAAGGAAGTAACTTGGCCTGAAATGTTTAATAAAACGACTCTAGATGAAATATATGGTGAACAGATGTGGCTCACTATTTGGCAACAAACTGGTCAGTTTTGTCTCTGTCACTCTTAATACATAATAAACAATTGTTAATGTTTTATAAAGTGTTTATAGAGGAATTAATAATGTATCTATAAACTGTTAGCCATCTATAAGGGGTACTGTGGTACCGTATTATCTATAGGAATAGTATTATGAACTCCATCTGCTTGTTTCAATGAAACAACACGACTGGTTCAGAAGTATTTAAATTCAAATACAAAAGTAATTAGTGATGAGTAACGACAGCAGCAGAGTGGGACATGTGGTCAGTCTGTCCTCCAGCAGTCTGAGCCTATAGCAGCAGAACTAAGGGACAGCTCAGGAAACCCAAGCCGACCCTAACTATAGGATTTATCAAAAAGGACAGACTTAATCAAAAGTAGACAATATGTCGACCTCACAGACCTAAACTGTAAGTTGGATCTACAAGAGAGGAGCCTGATAAGCTAAAGCTCTGCCTCACATTTTAGAAACTCTAGGAACCACAAGTAAACCTGCAGTCTGAGAGAGAAGTTCTCCGTTCGGAGAATATGGAGCATTAGGATCTTTAATGTACGATGGAGCTTCTTGTTAAAGGGTGGCTCACTTGTAGAGCTGTTGCCTCTCAGCGAGAAGGTCGCTGGTTCAAATCCTTTCTGGGTGGAGTTTACATGTTCCCTCCATGCATGCTTACGTTTTCTCCGGGTACTCCAGTTTCCTCCCACAGACCAAAAACATGCATGTTCGACTGATGGTGACTCTAAACTGTCCCTAGATGAGAGAGAGAGTGACTGGTTGTTTGTCTCTATGTGTCCCTGTGATGGACTGGAGACCTGTCCAGGGTGTCCCCCGCCTCTCGCACAGCGACTGCTGGACATGGACACCAGCGACCCAAAAAGGAAGAAGCGGGTAGAGATGGTGGATGGAGCTTCTTGTTAACGTTTTGTTCTTTAAGGCCAGCGGATGTTTGAAGCGACACCCCCACAGATCTGATCACAGCCTCGCTGTAACTGCTTTATTACGGTTTATACACACTCGCCATGCAAAGTGGACCAACTGCTCTCTGCGTGTAAAAAGTCCTCATGTGTCCAACAAGAACAGGGTTTGAATACATTGGATTATATTTGCAAACCGGATTTGTAATCAGACTTTGTGAAGGTAAAGTTGGTTGTAATTTGCCTCCGTGAGATTAAGATTACAAGCTTCTCTGCAGGAAACGGGTTAAAATCCCAGAAGCGTATTTGTTTTTGATATGGATCAAGTTAATGTAGCGTATTACAAAAAGCATTTGTCCCCGCGCACGTTTCTGACACGCCTGAGTAATTCTGGTACTCGGACGGTAACTGAGCTCATTTTGCAGCGCGCTTCCTTTAAGTGTTTTCCTAAAGGTGTTCAACTCGGCTGCCTGTACGGAACAAACACGGGCTTATTTAGGGTTTCCATTCCAGCCAGTACCTCGGCCCTCCCAACACCCTCACTGACCGCCTTCCTATGGCTGCCACCAAGATGTTGTTGCAAGTTGTCCTCAGTCACGGTGAGTTCATGGGTTTGTGGCCCATTCGGGCAAAACGAGGAGTTTTCCAATAACGAGACATTTTTAAATTCTTCATCTTAAAAGCTTCAAATCGATCCGCAGTTTGTTGGAAGTGCCCGTTTAGAAACAGGATATTTTTATTGGTTTAGGGCGACGTCATTGAAAATCGTCTAGCTTCACAATGGCGTCAAACATTATACGATGGGATTTCCAGGCGCTCCAGCAGAATGTTAAAAAATGGCCAATTCAAAAGGAAAATCAAAGGATTGTTTCTGAAGATATACCTGTTAAAAACATCAATATAAAGGTAGATTAGGATTACTTTAATTTGCAGTTACCAGGATTGCTAAATGTCATTTTCAGGAAAATTTCAAGTGCGGCAGCAGTGAACGTTTTTACGTTTTTAAGTTCTTTGCATTCAGTCTCATTTTGCAGCACAGTAACATTTGCAGAGATAATCTAGTTTAAACTCCTTTTTTAATCTAGAGGTGAACCCGACTCCTCTGACTGCCTGGCCTCGGTTTGCCACTCTGGCGTTAGAAAGCTAACCACAGCAGCGCCAGTAAAAACCCCAACACCCCCACCCCGCAGGCTCTTTCCCCCTCCGAGCCGACGGCAGCGTCTGCTCGACTGAAATTAATAAGGCGTTTCCCTTCTGACCGGATCGGTCCAGTGAGTGCACCCCAACGCCGTCTAGATGTTTTACAAGACGGATGGTAGAGGGTTCTACGCTCGCACTGGTCGTCTTGAGGTTCCCGTAGTAACCGTCCACCAGTCAGCAGCTGGAAACAAGAGGGCCCACAAACTGTTTGTTGAGTCCAGCTGTGGTACCGATCTGGTCCCGCTTCAAGGCTTGAACTAGAGCCAGATCTTTAAAAATACAATTAGGAACAAGCTTCACAGAGCCAAGTCCGAGCCGCACCATTATATCCCATTTAGGATCAGTGGTGAGAATTAAACCAGAGCTGATGGACCGAGAGGGAGGTTCAAGGTTCTTTGTCATTCACACCACATGTGGTACATGAGGTGGAACAAGGTTATGTTCACAGGGTCCCAGTTACATCCAACAATAAAATGTATAAGAAAAACAGTAATAACATCGAAGATATGAACTAAGAAAAACATCAACTAAATATACACTAAGCACTCACAGAATAAAAACAATACATTGATCAGCAGCACGAACATGAGTCTGTGTGAGCAGATGAGCACGCATCAACATGAAACAGATCAGCATCAACATGAAACAGATCAGCAGCAACATGAAACAGATCAGCATCAACATGAAACAGATCAGCAGCAACATGAAACAGATCAGCAGCAACATGAAACAGATCAGCAGCAACATGAAACAGATCAGCAGCAACATGAAACAGATCAGCAGCAACATTGAAACAGATCAGCAGCAACATGAAACAGATCAGCAGCAACATGATATGGTTTTTCACAGTGATTCTCCTGGTTAGAGATTCATGAGTCTAACAGCCTCAGGGTAGAAGCTGTTCCTCAGTCTAGTGGTTCTACACTTAATGCTCCTCAACCTCCTTCCTGAGGGGAGTGGGGCAAAAAGTGTGTGTGCTGGGTGAGTGGGGTCCTTCATGATGCAGGTGGCCCTCTTCCTGCATCTGGAGGTGTAGATGTCTGTGATGGTGGGGAGACTAACTCCAACATCTTCTGTGCAGCCTTCACCACTCTCTGCAAAGCTTTTCTTTCTGCAGCTGTGCAGCCTCCATGCCACACGTTGATGCTGGAGCACAGGATGCTCTCCACTGCACACCTGTAGAAGGAGGTGAGGACTGAGCTTCCCAGACCAGCTCATCTCAGCCGTCTGAGGAAGTAGAGTCTCTGATGATCTTTCTTGATCAGGCTGGTGGTGTTGTTGCTCCAGCTGAGGTTGTTGTTCAGGTGCACACCCAAGTACTTGTAGCTGGAGACCACTTCCACCACAGATGCTCTTATGTTCAGGGGGGTGTAGATGTTTTTGTTCCTTCTGAAGTTCACAACCATCTTCTTCATCTTCTTCACATTGATGTGAAGGTTATTCTCTCTGCACCAGCTCTCCAGGTGTTCCACCTCTTGCCTGTAGCTGGACTCATCATTGTTTGCGATGCATCCCACCACCACTGTATCATCTGCAAACTTTACAATGTGACAGCCTGGATGGGTAGCTGCACAATCATATGTGAGCAGAGTAAACAGGAGGGGGCTCAACACACAGCCCTGAGGAGAGCCAGTGCTGAGGTTTAAGCCCCCAGCATACTTGGGCGTACATCAGTCCGCGAAGGTCCGAGCATTCTGGATTAGAGTCGAAGCGTACGCCTGCAGGGCATGTCCGTGCAAAGCTCAATTTTTACGTACGCGTACTCTGCGTCGCACAATAAACTGCCGGCGACGGACTGTTTTGTATGCGACACCAATGTATTAAATTCCCCTTCTTCATCCCTGATCTGGCCTTTTCTTTAGTTTTTTTTCCAAGAGGCAGTGATCTCTTCCTCGGCCGTTCACTGAAATGGTGAGAAATGAGGGAATTTGTCACAACAGAATTAAAATCAGGTCCAGTTTGGCTGTGGGAGGGTCTGGAGATTTCCTGGTGGGCTGGTCTGGTGTGTGGGCTGCAGGGCCTGCGCCCCCTGTTTTTTATTTTATTTTTTAGAACTTTTTATTAACAACATATAAAAACAGAACATCGCTGCAGCTGAGGCTTTTGTTTTGCTTTTTGCAACCTGTCAATCAATCAGTAGGTGTGTCAGCAAATGACCAGTTGGCGATCTCATTTTGCCCCGAAGGTAAACGCCCCTTGTCTGTGGGGCTGACAGCAGCGGCTCAGGGAGGACACTCGAGTATAGAAACATGTCGCCTCTTAGTGTTTACCTTATTGATGAATACATTTAAGGAAAAAATTAATTTAGTGCAAGAAAGTGATGATTGTTTTCTCATCACTTCTGATTTTCTTGGACGCCTCTCTGAAATCCTCTAATCCTTTTGTTGCAGCTCACACCCCCGACAACAGCTTCCTGGGCTTCGTGGTGGAGCAGCACCTGAACGCCAGTGATATCAAACACATCGACGATATCAAGAGGCAGAACCAGTCGCTCGTCTACGGCAAAGTTGATAACTTCTGGAAGGTACTGTGATCTTTTTATTTCTTCCATAGCTCACTTGGACTCTGAAGCACTCTGTCATACTTTAACTCAGCTGAAAGTAGCTGATCTGCAGCTTAAAGTAGCCCATCTGTAGCTGAACGTAGCCCAACTGTAGCTGAACGTAGCCCAACTGTAGCTGAACGTAGCCAAACTGTAGCTGAACGTAGCCAAACTGTAGCTGAACGTAGCCCAACTGTAGCTGAACGTAGCCCAACTGTAGCTGAACGTAGCCCATCTGTAGCTGAACGTAGCCCAACTGTAGCTGAAGGTAGCCCATCTGTAGCTGAACGTAGCCCATCTGTAGCTGAACGTAGCCCAACTGTAGCTGAACGTAGCCCATCTGTAGCTGAACGTAGCCCATCTGTAGCTGAAAGTAGCCCAACTGTAGCTGAACGTAGCCCAACTGTAGCTGAACGTAGCCCA
>NC_056520.1:705837-706679 GCF_014905685.2 Nematolebias whitei
GAAACAACTAAAACATGCAGGATGGTGTTCCTCAAGGACCAGTGTTGGGAACCCCTGAAGTTTTAGATTTTAGGCCACATTAGTTTAATTGGCAAAAAAGATTTTGGATCCAAACTTTTTGATAAATTTACTGAAACTGTAACTTTCCTTCATTTTCCACAATGCAGTGTCAAATATTTGATATTTAGCTTTAATGTATTAATTTTTTATTTATTTTTTCCAAGACAAGTCAGTCCTGTACGTGAACACGGTTCTGCAGGATTGACATCCAGAACCGACAGCGTGATTAACGTGAGCCTCGTTAGCATCGAACACCTTTCAGTCCGAGAGGTCCGGGGGTTTAAAGACCCCGGGTCTGCAGCTTTTAGTCCCCTGGAAAAGACTGAGCTGTCGGTGAGACTTGAAGGAACAGCCGTCTCCATGGCAACCCCCTGTCCAGTTGCAAAGCCAAGCAGCTGACTGCCCGTCCTCGCTCTCCTTATCTTTTCTCACACGCTCAGGATCCAGATGAGCCTCGGTGTGTGGGTTCACTGCTGCGTGCACGTCTCGGTTACTCAACCGCGGCTCTCGGTCGGCGACGACGACGACTTTTAGACGTGGAGGACAAAAATTGTTGCAGACGAGAGGGGAGAAGGGGGGGGGGGGGCGAGAGAGGGAGGTAGGGAGAGCGCGAGAGAGAGAGGGAGGGAGAGCGAGAGAGGGAGAGGGAGGTAGGGAGGGTGAGAGAGCGAGAGGTAGGGAGGGTGAGAGAGCGAGAGGGAGGGAGGGAGAGCGAGAGAGAGAGAGAGAGAGAGAGAGGGAGGGAGGGAGAGAGAGCGAGAGGGAGGGAGAGGGAGGTAGGG
>NC_056520.1:706689-706904 GCF_014905685.2 Nematolebias whitei
AGGGAGGGTGAGAGAGCGAGAGGGAGGGAGGGAGGGAGAGAGAGGGAGGGAGGGAGAGAGAGGGAGAGCGAGAGAGAGAGAGGGAGGGAGAGCGAGAGGGAGGGAGGGAGGGAGAGAGAGCGAGAGGGAGGGAGGGAGCTGCAGCCTCTGGCATTGGATCAGAGGACGTCATGAATACAAACCACTGACACACACACACACACACACACACACAC
>NC_056520.1:707004-708237 GCF_014905685.2 Nematolebias whitei
CACACACACAGACACACACCCCGACACACACACACGCACTCACACAGACACACACCCCGACACACACACACACAGACACACACACACACCCCGACACACACACACGCACTCACACAGACACACACCCCGACACACACACACACAAACACACACACACACACCCCGACACACACACACACAGACACACACACACGCTGGTGGTTTCTTCCCACGTTTGAGTTTTGATGCGATGAAGCGTCAAACGTTTTATCCTCGACTTTTTCCAAACCAACAAAGTCCATGCTCAATAATCCAGGTATACAATCCAACATTTTTCAGTCAGGTCATCTGGACAGTTTTTTTTTGTGCTGAAATGTTTCACCTTCCATCCAGAAGGTTTCATCAGTCAAGGAAACACACAAAACTGATTCTTCCCAAACAGCTTACTGCAAAGTGGAACAAACCAGTTCTGTTGGTGCTCAGATGGTGTCTTTGGCACGCCCCCTCCTCTGTTGCCGGCCCTCTTCCTTGTTGACAGTCATGTCAAACTGGTTCCAAACCAACAAAGTCCATGCTCAATAATCCAGGTATACAATCCAACATTTTTCAATTTTTTCCATTTCAGCCCAAAAAAACAAACTGTCCCGATGACCCGACTTTGTTTGATTTAAAAACAACAAAGTCGTTTTTCTTTGTCGCTCAGTTTTGTTTTTAATCGTGGACTGAAATGACACAGACAGTCTCAGGTCCACGCGTGCGGTTTCTTCACTGCAAGCTTTGCTGAGAACGTTGTTAGGAACCGAACCTTCGGCTGTGGTCCAGTCCCACACTGAACTCTGGCAGAACACCAAACTCGAATAGATTGTGGTTCTGTGTACCGGGCCGTCATGGAGGGCTTCAAGTGACACGTTTCCTGACTGAAGTCCAAGCACCGCTGGTTTGATCAGCTGCGCCCGTTCAGCTGTTTCAGCTTATTTCAGCACGTTTATTAGACTTTCACTTTTCTGCTGTAAACTCGGTCTAAACTCTCACTCAACAAAAGTTGCTAAAACGGGTCAAAACAGGGTCTGTGTTAGCTAGACAGGTGCCCAGAATTAGCTAAACATTGGTGAATAATAACAGGAGATGCTGAAGCTAAAATAATGAAATTAGGTGCTAAAATGCACAAATAGGTGTTGACAGTAACTAAACTGTAGTTAATTCTAGCCCAACTGTAGCTGAAAGTAGCCAAACTGTAGCTGAAAATAGCAGAAC
>NC_056520.1:708247-717839 GCF_014905685.2 Nematolebias whitei
AACTGTAGCTGAATAGTAGCAGAACTGTAGCTAAATATAGTCCAACTGTAGCTGAAAGTAGCCGAACTGTAGCTGAATAGTAGCAAAACTGTAGCTAAATATAGTCCAACTGTAGCTGAATAGTAGCAGAACTTTAGCTGAAAGTAGCAGAACTTTAGCTAAATATAGTCCAACTGTAGCTGAATTGTAGTAGAACTGTAGCTGAAATGTAGCTGTAAGTAGCTAAACGGTAGCTGAAAGTAGCTGGACTGTAGCTGAACTTTAGCTAAATATAGCCCAACTGTAGCTGAATTGTAGCAAAACTGTAGCTGAAAGTAGCTGAAATTAGCAGGAATGTAGTGGACATTTTGCTAACTATACCTCAACTGTAGCTGTAAGTAGAACTGTAGCTGAAATTAGCTGAACTTAAACGAACTATAGCCCAACTGTAGCTGAAATTAGCTGGACTGTAGCTACATATCATTGAACTGCAGCTAAACATGGCTAAATTGTAGCTAAAATTAGCAGAACTGTAGCTGAAAGTAGCTGAAGGTAACTGAACTGCTGCTGCTCATGGCTAAGTTGCAGCTAAAAGTAGCAAAAGTGTAGCTGAAAGTGGCAAAAGTGTAGCTAACATGACAAATATGTAGCTAAAGTATCGGCTACTTAATTTTCCTTTCTGCTTCCACTTCAGTGTTTTCAGGTTGATTAAACCTTAAATTCAGGATTAGCTGTTCTTGAACAAAGAGAACACCGAACGTTGGATTTGTTCCTCCTCTAATGAAATCAGCCGAAGAAAAGGAGCGAGTTGACCGTTGTAGTTTTGAAACGGTACTTTTTGTTTGTTTGTTTGTTCCTGGAGATTTAAAACTATAATTTAACGACGTTGCTGATGATGTCGTCTGTTGCTCCCTCTCTGCTGTGCTGCTGTCAGGTTTGCCGTGAACGTCATTAAATCCGATTGTTTTTGCTCTGATCTCCTGCTTCAGAACGACTCCGTAAATAAAGTTGAGTTGTGTAAAAACCTGCTGCCACGGCAGGAAAACGTTGTTTTTAATCCTTCGCTGCGGAGCGTCGCTACGTGAGGAGGCTGAACGAGCCGAAGCGAGCGCCCGTCTGCATCCTGATGAGGCCGAAGCTGCCGCAGCGCCGCGAGGCTAAAGAACCGACTCCTGGACGTTTTCACCACGGCTGCCTCTTCGAAGGATGCAGTCGATGTTATTGAAGCCTGCCAGGACGTCTCGTTTCAATAAGTGAAATAAAGACGGGCAGTGGAAATTTAAACGTTTTATTTGACATGAAGACAATAAAGGAAGTAACCTGGAGTGGAGGCTTTTTGGCCAAACGGTCAAATTCATTAAAAACAAACAAGTGTATGAAGAGCTCTTAAATGAAACGGTACAAACCTTTTACGATGGGTTCTGTGCCTATGAACAGTCAGTATCTTACCTGTTGTGCATAGCTTTTTGAAGGACCTCACTTTGGACAGATGGTTTCATTCTGACCGAACTGACGAGCTGATGGCTGGTCGGAGCCGAGCTGGGAGCTAAACACGGCGATCACGTCAACACGGTTATTAACGAGCACAAAGAGCAGCGGCGGCGTCTAGCTGTAGCACTTCCTGCGCAGCCTGAGCCACTTCCTCTTAGAATGTCATATTTCAAAAGGGTCCTGCTCTTCCGTCCACTTTAATGCGGCGCGAACCACAACGTGCACCCCCACAACTGGTGCATCAAAACGACCGGCTCGGCACGGCGATGTGTGCCGTTACTTTTTGTGGCGTTTCGAGTTACCATGACGACGCAGTTTGCAAACAAAGACGCCATTTTTGCCATTGAAAAACAGTGCAGAACTCTGACCAGCCTGGAACGGCCACCGTGAGGTCACATGACCCAGAGGGGAGAGGTCTTTGAACAAAACTTAACTTTTGGAACCATTTTGGTTCAAGATGGCCGCCACAGCTGACTCTGAAAACACTAAATTACTGTAACTCTGTCGTTCTTTGAGGTATTGAGATGAGCTTCGTTATGGTCGTAGCTGAGAGCGAGTTGTTGTAGCTACAAATCAAATATCCAAGATGGCCGCCTTTGTTAAAAGTGGAAAAAATGTGATAATTGATGTATTTTAAAGATATTGAGCTGAAAGTGGGCGATACCCGACGGGGATGCACAACACGTTGTGAACTCAAAGTTTGAAACTGGTCCCAACGAGTCCCCGTCAGAGTTCCTCCAGGAACTTTCTACTTTATGATGAACCACCTTGAGTCGTTTAAGGGTGGCGATCCACTCAGACTAGCCATTAGCTCATCAGTCTGGCCACAAATGAACGTTCTCTCCAACTGAGTCGTTGAGCCGTCTTCAACAGGTAAGATGTTGAGTGTTCGTCACATCCCAGTAGAACCACACACTTGGGTAACGTCACATCTCTTGATGGTTTCACCGAATGTACCCCCAAGTTAAACTTTTCTCCAGTTCTGAACCACAAGGCAGAACTTTTTACGGTTCTTGGTTGAACACTTCTTTCTACCGTCATCCAGTTTCTTCTGTACGTTTTTCTGCTCGATTCTCGTCCCACAGCTTTCATCTATTTCAACAAATCATGAATCAAAACGTTCGGCTCTTTCAGGACAACCCTGCTCCGACTTTTGGTTTTGGTGCCGCTTCAGCTTTTTGAGATATTTAGCCTTTTCTGCCATTTTTGTTTCCTCATATAAAATGAGTTGAGCTCATTTTACACCTTCAGCTCTTTAGATGTTTAACAGCATTTTACTGCTCCTTTCACTTTTTGTTCTGCTTCAGCTGCTTTCAGCTTCCTGCTGCTAATTTAAACTTTTTCAGCTTCTTTCAGCTGCTCTGTGATCCTTTCAGATTATTTATGCAATTTCAGCTACTATGTAGCAGTTTTATGCTAATTTTAGCTTTTTCAGCCTAATTCAGCAAAAATATGCTTTCCCTACTTCTTGCAATTTAAGCTTCTTTCTGCCTTTTTAGCTACTTTTCCACTTTCTGTGCTCATTTCTGCTTCTTTCATTTGGGAAACGTGATCTTTCTGCTAATTTCAGCTTGTTCTACGTCTTTTCTGCTTCTTTCATCCTAATTAACTTCTTTCTGCTAATTTCAGCTTGCTGAGCTCCTTTCATCTGTTTTCTTCTAGTTTCAGCTATTTCAGCTACTGTTTAGCTGTTGTATCCCATTATTAGCTTTTTCAGCTAATTCCACAGTTATTTTAGCTCATTTCAGCTCTTTCCTCTTTCTGCCTTTTCAGCTATGTTGTTTTAGCTAATTTCATAATTTTTTGCTCATTTCTGCTTATCTAATCAGTAAACGTGCTCTTTCAGCTTTCGGCTTCTTCTGCCAACTTTAGCTTGTTCTTCCATTTCAGCAAGTTCTTCTGCAGGAAAGGCCGTTCCTCTAGTTGGCGCCCCATCATGTAGATTTTAGCTGCAAAGTCTCGCTGCTCCTGTGTTTGTGTAAAGAGCGCTGTCGTCGTAGCGGTGACGTTCAACCACGTGGACTCTGCTTCTCCTCCGGGGCGGTAAGAGCAGCTGCTTCCTCCTCGTTTCTTCTCTGGCCGGCGTTAACAAGTTCCCTCTGATTTTAAAGCTCCCAGTTGAAGCACCGGTTTAGTGTTGGCTCCTGCCGATGCAGCGCCGGTGATAGAACAGACACGCCCCGGCTGCTTCAGTTACAGCAGGCTGGCTGGAGGCCTCTGATAGTCGGACCCCAGGGGCCCGGGCGAGCGCCTACCTGAAACCCGAGCTCTGAAAGGAAGCGCCGAGGTCGACGGTTTCTGAGAGACAGGAGAACGGCCACGGCGCTCTGCTGCCTCGAGTTCTGGGACGTTTCCAGAGCGGGTTTGTAGAAACAGAAGAACCTTTGAGGCTCCAGTCGTCGCTGCTGCTTCCTGGTCAAGGTCCGGGTCTTTGTCTTCTGTGGACCAACACGTGGCGCCGCACTCGGCAGCGAAACCGCAGCTTATTAGAAGCTTCAAGATGTGATGCTGCTAACTAGAGGAGTAGCATTTGCAATGAGATTGCTGAAGAATTAGCTGAAGAATTAGCTGAAGAACAGCTGAAATGGAAGAACAAGTCTAAATTAGCAGAAAGAAGAACGGACACATATTTGCTGAATTAGGTTTAAAAAGGCTGAAATTAGCAACAAAACAGCTGAAAAGTAGATGAAAAGGCAGAAAGAAGCAAAAAGAGATGAAATTAGCTAAAAAGTGAAATTGACTGAAAAGGCTAAAATTAGCATAAAACAGCTAAATAGTAGCTGAATTAGCAGAAAAAAGCCAAAAGGGGCATAACAAGCTGAAATTAGCAGGAAGAAGTTGGAAGAAGCCCAAAAATGTTGTTAGTGGAAAGAATCTGAAAGGATCAGAAAACAGCTAAAATTAGCTGAAACTGTTAGCTTCAGGAAGCTGAAAGAGCAGTAACGGGTTGTAAACACATCTAAAGATTTGAAGGGTGGAAAATGAGCTCAATTCATTTTCGCTGAGAACAAAAAATGACAGAAAAGGCTAAATGTTTCAAAAAGCTAAAGTTGCACCAGAAGTCAGAGCAGGATTGTCCTGAAGGAGCCGAACGTTTTGGTTCATGTGGAAATGGTGAAACCTGTGGAACGCTGCACACAATAATCCGTGATGACGGTTCTGGTCCGGTGGAGTTCACGGACGGCAGCAGTTTTGTGGGGGATCCTCTTACGGGGACGGTTTTGGTGTCCAGTAACGTACTGAAGCTGAATGTCTCCGTGTTGGTTTCAGGACAAGAAGAAGTACCTGGACATCATCCACAGCTACATGGAGGTCCACGCCACCGTGCACGGCACCAGCACCGTGCACCTGCCGAGCTACGTCAAGAACCACGGCATCCTGAGCGGCCGAGACCTGCAGTTCCGTCTTCGGGAGACCAAGGTGAGGACGTGGGTCTTCAAAGACAAACAAAGAGGACGTGACGTGTGATGAATGTTGTTCTCTTCAGGAGAACGTTTAATTCTGAAAGCTTTGCTGTAGCCGCTTCTGCGCTGGACGCCTTAAAAGTTAGCCTCAGAACAGGACGTCCAGGTTCTTAGCCTTTGGTCCAAACTGCCGTCGCAGAGCGAAGACGGGATCCTCTGTCCACCCGTCCCTCTTCTGAGCTGGACATCTTGAAACATAAGCAATGTGCCCACTTCCATGTTGGTTTGTGGCAGCGTCTAAATGTAAAAAAGATCTCTATTGAAAGTTGAGCTTCCACGTCAAAAATGTAAGATGGCCGCCACCACATGTGCGTAAGCCAGCCACCCCCTTTCATTTCCAGAAACTAGGCTTTGTTGTTTAAATATAGTGTCCTCAAATGTCTGGGGTGGCCCGAGATGAGTGTATATGGCCACCACTGGCCACCCCCTGGCTCCAGCACTGCAGCTGGTCGTGGATGAAATGGCTCCCCCTGTTGGATCCATCGCGCGGCGCCGCCTCAGCCACAACAAACGATAAATAAAACATTCCTCTGTTCTCACTGCGACTCACCTGAACTACCAGGTGCTTCACCTGCCTGTATTGTTTTATACCGCACATTTATGTTGAAAACAGGGGAATCGAACGCTCCCACCAAGCATTAGTGGCAGTGAAACCGACGCGCTACGTTTGCACTTTAATACTTTTATTTTTAATTGATGCGAACTCATGAACCAAACATCAGGTTTGAAAAATCAACAAACAAACCCAACCTTCACCAGGGTGCTAGCATTAACTAGAAATGGCTAAAAAGCTGAAATCGTCAGTAAACCTGTCGCGATAAACGATAAATCAATTAATCGCATGATAAATGAAAATTATCGACCTCATTTTCATTTATCGGCTTTATCGTTTCTTCGTGTCTCTCTCTTTCTACTGAAGACTCTGGATGATAAAAGTTCAACTCCGGTGCTCTTTACTCTTTAAAATCTGTTTTAATCGTCCAAAATCACGTTTTTGGATCGTTAAAAGCAGCTAAGCTACAAGCTAAGCTAACAGGCCGACCGCCGTCTTGTCGAAGCTCCAACATTCACGGTTGAAACTCGTGCCTTCATGTAAAAAGTTGTTTTTCTCCGTAAAAAGAAGCCGAGAACTTGTTTACTGATTTTTATTAAAAACTTTGTGTGAAAAATGCTAAAGAGGTCAAACCACTGAGCGTCCGCCATTTTGAGAACCAAAGAGAGACAGCCCACGTCACGTCAAGGGGCCTCCCTCACATTTGTCTTAAAGAGACACGCTGCTCGCTCACTCACTGTCCATCCTTCAGTTCAAACTGTCTTATACTGCCATCCAGTGGTCAAAAACAGGTACTACACACAAAACAAATTAACCAACATTTCTTCTTAAATTTGACAATAATTACTAATTATTGTCAAATTTCAAACAATATTATCGTTTATCGCAATAATTTCTGGTAATCACCCGGCAACATTTGTTATCGTGACAGGCCTAATCATCAGTTTGTTGACCCTCCTCCCCGTCCCATCCCAACCATCCAACAACCGTGAAAACTACCGTGTTCTCAGATCTGGAACTTGTGGTTAGACCCCTCTGACACGGAGATGTTCGCAGCTCTCCTCTTAGCTGCGATCTTTATATACGCACCGCCATTTGCTCGGTGGATGCGTTTAGTCCAGTGGTTCCCAACAGTGGTCCTTGAGGAACACCATCCTGCATGTTTTAGTTGTTTCTCTGCTTTGACGCGTCTGATTTGAACGAATGGGTGATTTAAAGGGCTTCTGCAGAACTTGAAGTAATTAAATCACTGGATCAGACGTGTTGGAGCAGGAAACGACTGCAGGTCGGTGTCCCTCAGGGACCAGTGTTTGGGAACCATTGCGTCTAGTCTGACTTAACCTTGGAATAATACTTCACACCCTGCTACAGTGATGCTAAATGCTCGTAGCTGTTTGCAGCAAAATAAACTCGTGACGGCGTCTGCCTGAACGGATCATTTGACGCTCCGGCTAATTGGCCTCGTGGGGGTTACGAGGCGACGGTAAAGATAAAAACGCGCTGCAGCGGTTTCTTCTGTGGAGACGAGTTCGTTGCTGTTAAAGTCTGACGTGTGTTCCATGAAATAAACAACGCTGCGTCGGGGGAACGCGGCGGAGATCAAAATCCTCGGGAGTTTCTTCTTCGTCACGTGATCCTAAAGTAAATTTGCATTTCCAGTCGGCGGCAAACGGATCGGAACTTTTTTTTTTACCTGGTTTTCCACGTTTCATGTGAGCGAAGCTGGAGAACTCCCTCCGAGTACCACTCCGCTACTTCATACTCATTTCTGTGAGTAGCAAGTTGGTCACCTGCACTAAAACAGTGGATTGTTGTACATGACTGATTGTTTTGCACGTGTTAAAAACTGTCACATTCCAACAGGAGGTTTGCTTGAAACAGCAGTGAAGGCTGATGAAGTCCTCTGGATGGGGGACACAACGTAAAGAAACTGGTCCAGATGACACGATTGAACCTTTTTTGTTGTCATCCACCAACACTTTTTCCCTCTGAGTCCTTCAGTCTGAATTCACATCCTCTTCCTGGACTCGACGTGCTGTGCTGCCCCCTGCTGGCAGATGTGGGTATAGATGGATGGATGAATAGGTACTTCGTTAATCCCAGGGGGATCGGACAATGGTCTGATTATACAGCAAATGAAAAAGAAGCAGAATACACAGACAATATGCACATGGTGGTAGAGAGTACTAGATACAGTATATGTATAAATGCACGTCTACACACAAGGGTGGAAGTAATGAATTACAAATACTCACATTACTGTAATTAAGTAGATTTTTTGGGGGGTACTTGTACTTTTTTAAGTATTTCTTTCAAGTGTGTAATTTTACTCGCACTTAAGTACAATTTAGACCATGTAATCTAATTCACTACTTTTAAAATCAGAAGTTACTACCGAGTACGACCGCAGCTTGAATGAATATATATCTGTAAATAAATGTAAATAGTTATTTTTTAGACATTTATTTTGTGGGTTACAGCTGAACTGGGACAAAGCTTTGACTCAGAAATATATTTTTGTTATTTATGGAAATAAAAAATATCGAGATATATATCGTGTATCACGGTTTATCATAAAATATTGAGATATTAACTTTGGTCCGTATCGCCCAGCTCTAACTCAAACCGTTCATCTGCATCTTTGAAGCCAACAAGGCTCGGATCATGAACGCAGCAGTGACGTAATCAAAGGAGAACTGCGTACGAGAGTCTTTCATGGACCGAAGGTTTGGAGACGGAGGACGAGTGGTCGTAGGTTTCGTGCACAGAGGAGGAGACGGAGTGCACGTGCAAACTGTTTGATCTGTACAGTGACAGCACGTCAGCGTCTAATCCCAACTGTCACGTTGGATACCAGCCGCCTGTATCGTGTTGCTGTTTTACTGTTTGTATGTGAGGGTAATTAGTTCGGCTAAGTTTGTAAAGTTCGTGGATACGTTTTGACACGGGTTTGTCTGTCTGCTACTAAAAGAAGACGCAGCTTCTGAGAAATGAGCTTCGGTTATATTTATATTTATTACATACGGTAAATCAAACGGTCTTCTATTGACGACACAATCAAACATCAAGCGGTTAAAAAGTAATTGATACTCTCGAGTAGTTTTTGAGAAGAGTACTTTGTACTTTTACTTAAGTATTTTTATAACAAAAGTACTTGTAATTGAGTACAATTTAAGCAGCGTAACAGTACTTGTACTTGAGAACAAAGTTTCAGTACTTTTACAGAAGTGTCCAGTAGTTTTTAGATCCATCCATCGTCTTTACCCACTTCTTCCATTTTGGGTCACGGGTGTCCATGTCCAGCAGTCACTGTGCGAGAGGTGGGGGACACCCTGGACAGGTCTCCAGTCCATCGCAGGGACACCTGGACAGGTCTCTAGTCCATCGCAGGGACACCCTGGACAGGTCTCCAGTCCATCGCAGGGACACAGAGACAAACAACCATTCTCTCTCACCCAGGGACAATTTAGAGTTACCAGTCAGTCTAACATACATGTTGTTGGTCTGTGGGAGGAAAAACACTCAGCACGGAGAGAACATGCAAACTCCACCCAGAAAGTCCCCTGGCCGGGATTTGAACCGGCGACTTGCTCGCTGAGAGGCGGCAGCTCAACTGCGCCACCGTGCCGCCATTGGGCTTTATTTTGGGTCGTTGCTGGGGGTCGGTTGTGGATCCTCCCTCGTTCTGCCGAGTTCAGTTTCAGCCCTTCACTCCCACCGGCCTCTCAGCAGCTGAAGCCTCGTTTCATCAAACGTTTGGGTCGTAGACACTTTCATCTATGAAACGAGTGTGGAGAGAACTAAGAACAGAGAGAACTAAGAACAGAGAGGTGCACTCCACGTTCCCTTGATCTTTGCGTCTGAAACATTTTTATTTCTCCTCTGCAGCTGTTTGTAGGTCTGTCCTTCCCCTACGAGGGTCCCGCCCCCTTAGAGGCCATCGCCAACGGCTGCGCCTTCCTCAACCCCAAGTTCACCCCCCCGAAGAGCAGCAAGAACACGGACTTCTTCAAAGGAAAGCCCACGCTGAGAGAGGTGAGCAGTGGTGATGTTGGGGGGGACGCGTCCCGTTTCCCGTCTTGTTCTTCCCGTCCTCACGAGGACG
>NC_056520.1:717849-733555 GCF_014905685.2 Nematolebias whitei
GGACGCGTCCCGTTTCCCGTCTTGTTCTTCCCGTCCTCACGAGGACGCGTCCCGTTTCCCGTCTTGTTCTTCCCGTCCTCACGAGGACGCGTCCCGTTTCCCGTCTTGCTCTTCCCGTCCTCACGCTCACTGCTCTTGATGTGTTGCAGCTCACCTCCCAGCACCCGTACGCCGAGGTGTACATCGGTCAGCCGCACGTGTGGACGGTGGACATCGAGAACACCGTGGAGGTGGAGCGTGCCATCCGCTCCATCCTCGGCCAGAAGGTAAACCCCGACCTGTGGCGCTCCGCGACTCGTGCGTCCTCCTCTGCACCGACGGCTAACCTAACGTTCTTTGTTTTCACGCTCAGATCGAGCCCTACCTGCCCTACGAGTTCACCTGCGAGGGGATGCTGCAGAGAGTCAACGCCTTCATCGAGAACCAGGTGAAGCTCCTCCTCTGCAGGAGGAATATTAATCTCAGGTTGTTCAGCTGCAGATGAATAATCCTGACGTCCCTGGAGGACGAGCTCCTCTGTCGCTGTCCCTCTGTAGACTGACGTTTGTTTGTGTGTCCGCAGGACTTCTGTCATGGTCAGGTCATGTGGCCCCCCCTCAGTGTCCTGCAGGTCAAGATGGCCGAGCCGGGACAGACGTGTAAGCAGGTGTGTCAGGAGGCGCAGCTCATCTGTGAACCGTCCTTCTTCCAGCACCTGAACAAGGACAAGGACCTGGCCAGGTGACACACACAGATTCACATGCACACGCACACACACAAATAATTTCCATTTGATTAGTTTTTTCCGGTCAGTTTAAATTAAAGAGACAAAGTTGAATTCAAGATGGCCGCCAGGGCCACATTTTGAGGTGCTGGCCTTGGAGACGCTCAGCTACTACCACCCCCAGTTGCTTGTCGGTTCAAACCTGTCGACTCTTTAGGAGCTCGACAGGTTTTTGTGTTCTGGGCTGCAGGAACCACCTCTGGCCACCGGGGGGAGCAGTTTCACTGAACTCTGTGTTTGTGTCAGGTTTGGAGTGGACTGTCAGACGGTGGAGTCCAGCGCCGACACGGTGGTCCCGGCCTACAGCGAAACGCACCGCCACTGCGTCTTCCAGTCAGACCTGCTGCTGTTCAGCTGCGCGGGGGCGCACCAGTCGCTGCGGCGCGTCTGCCCCTGCCGCGACTACATGAAGGGCCAGGTGGCGCTCTGCAAGGACTGCCTATAGCGCACAGGCATGTGCAAGGAGGAAAGAAACATTCATTTATTCTTCATATTTATTACTCCGCCCCCCCCCCAAACGACATGAACCTTCAGATTCACCAGCAGGGGGCGCCACGAGTCCAGGAGGGACTTTACTTGAATCAAGAGAGGAAGTTGGACTTTAAATCAGCAGCAGCTGCCTTTCTGCTCATCTCCTGGTACAGCCCCCACAATGACTGACACTCCATCCACACCACCACCCCTGCTCAAATCTGACATTATCCTTCAGGAGTTCCCAACACTGGTCCTTGAGGAACACCATCTTGCATGTTTTAGTTGTTCCTCTGCTCAGACACGCCTGCTTTTAATTAATGGGTGATTAACAGACTCCCTCAGAGCATGATTAAGTAATTAAATCACTGGAGCAGGGAAACAAGGAAAACATGCAGGATGGAGTTCCTCAGGGGCCAGGGTTGGGTACCACTGCGTTTAGGTAGCTTTGCACTGGAAGCACACACGCCTGAGGAGCCCAGTTCTACACTGTAACGTCTCGTTCTTCTGCTCTGTACAGAAACTCCCAGAATTCACTGGGACCCCCCCTCCCCCTCCCCCTAAAGGACATGGGGCCAGTAACATGGCAGCACAAACACTCGTCATGTTGTAGACGGTCACGCAGCTCTTCATTTTCACATTGTCCGTAAATAATGCACTAACTTCATGGATCTGCAGAGGCTTAACGGGATCTTCGTGACACTGTACGAGTTCTTTTATATTTATTTTGTATACAAACCTTTGTGTTCTGCTGGAATTGTTTGTTTTTATTTAAATTGGGGGTTTTTGTCTTATTTTTATTTATGGAGGGTAATTTAAGAAAGCGGTTCAGATTTTAAGTAATCAGGATTTGTCTGCAGCTTTTAAAGTCAAAACTTTGGTTCCAAACTTGATTTTCTTTGATCTTAAATGGGTTTAGAATCTTTTTTTATTATTATTTCTCGCCTCTTTAAAAGCGAAGAGACAAATGTGCCATCTTATTGAGTCCAATGTTATCGTTTTGTATTTGCACAAATCTAAAATCGTCATGTTCCCTCGTCATCTGCTGCCAAGTTAAATGTACAAAAAAAATGTGCCTTTTTGTGTTTTTAGTTCGATTTGTTCGGGCCGAGGTCGGATTTTATCGGAGACTTTGGCCTAAATTCAGCGGCTCGTGTTCGGACAAAGAATGACACGAGTTAACGGTAATTAGATCGATTGGATTAACGTGACTCGCAGCAGCAGCCAAAGCCTCCTTCACTTTGTGTTCGACACAGATCATATCTTTAACATCAGCGCTGAATGTTTTTAATCAGACCTTTTTTACGTTTCGGGGGGTTCGAAGCTCCGTCTGCATCCAGAATCTGAATCACCACAGCTTTCTGTTTGTTCGTCATGAGTAAGAGGGATACAACTTTATTTTTAAATAAATTTTTTCTGTGACAAACGGCTCAGGTTTTGTTGAACATCACGGCCACAGATGCACGTGAAACTCCACAAACATCACAACACGAGTTCTTTACAGCAATGCTCTTGTTTGACCTTTGACCTGGGGTGATGACAGGCCTACCACGATATACGATAAACCAATTAATCGTAGGCCTGTCACGATAACAATTTTGCTGGGTAATTAATTGTCTCAGAAAATATTGTGATGGACAATAATGTCAAAATTAAGAAGAAAATTAAATTAATTTCTGTGTAGTACCTTTTTTGATCACTGGATGGCAGTATGATAGTGAGGGAGCGAGCAGCGTGTCTAAGAAAATGGGAGGGAGGCCCCTTGACGTGACATGGGCTGTCTCTTGGGTTCTCAAAATGGCGGACGCTCGCTGTGGTTTGAGTTTAGCATTTTTCACACAAAGCTTTTAATAAACAAATCAGTAAACAAGTTCTCAGCTTGTTTTTGCAGAGAAAAACAACTTTTTACACGAAGGCACGAGTTTCAACAGTGAATATCGTAGATTCGACAAGACGGGAGTTTTTTCCCCCCCCCGAGGTCGGTCTGTTAGCTTAGCTCGTAGCTTAGCTGTTTTTAACGATCCAAAAACATGATTTTGGATCGTTAAAAACATGTTTTAAAGAAAAGAGAAAGCGAAGGGTCAGTGAAGAACCAGAGTTGAGCCTTTTGTCATCCAGTGTGTTCAGTAGAAAGAGACATGAAGAAACCAATAAATGAAAATGAGGTTGATCACTTTCATTTATCATGCGATTAATTAGGCCTGACGCGATAAATGAAAATCATCGACCTCATTTTCATTTATTGGCTGTATCGTTTCTTTTTGTCTCTAAAAAAGTGGTGGTAAATAAAAGGTACTACACACAAAAATAACCAACATTTCTTCTTAAATTTGACAATAATTACTAATTATTGTCAAATTTCAAACAATATTATCGTTTATCGCAATAATTTCTGAGACATTTGCCCAACTAAATTTATCATTGTGACAGGCCTAGGTGATGAAAAGTGTATAAAAATGGAAAACACTAGGGGTGCACCAATTGAAGTTTTCTGGCCGATACCGATTTAGTTTTATAAGCGACACCGTCAGGTGTTACAATGCACCTTTAATTTTCCATCTTATTTTATTTAAAAACATACGCTTGAACAAGATCCTAGAAACAACTCAAACTTGTTTGAACTGACCATGAGGTAGTGCTCTGAAATATTAATGAAGTTCAGACAATTGTTGTTAAACCTCAAAAATAAAATCAGTTGCTCGTAATTATCGGCTGATCTCCCAAAATTAAGGAAATCGGGGCCGAAAAATCGGCCGGCTGATCTATCGGTGCACCCCTAAGACTTTAAGACAGAAGTTTCTTCAAAAACTTCAAATGAAATCACAGTCGGGAGTTTCAGTCCGAACAAATCGAAACAAACTATCATCTCATTGTTTCACGCGTCAACGCGCTCGATCTGCCAAAAATAAGGAGCCGCCCTTCAAAGTCCCAAAACCAGCAGCAGCCGATACGAGATCCGTTCACCTCGGTCTGGTCCCAGCGAACCGAAGCAGCTAAAATAATCTGAGAAACTCCTCAAACCTCAGACTTGATTTGTTTTGGCAGCTCAGTGATAAGTTGTAAAAAAGGTAATCGGCTTCATGACCCCGTTCCTCGTTGGGATTAGTTGAACTGGATCTCTTAAAAGGTTCCATGGAAACTGTCTGGACGCTAAAACAAAGTCGTAAAAGGTTCTCGTTTTCAGTCTCGCACTACAAGTTTGCTGAAACTACTTGGGTCTTGGCATTTTCCACAATCGATCTCCAAATCTGAGGCCAAGGTCCTCAACCGGAAAAGGTGGATTGCTCTTTTCGGGTTGAGGGTGAGGTTCTGCCTCAAGTGAAGAAGTTTAAGCATCTCGTGAGGGAAGACCAGAACGTGAGATTGACAGAAGGATTGGTGCAGCGTCTGCAGTATCGTGGACTCTGTGCCGGTCCGTTGTGGTGAAGAGGGAGCTGAGATGTAAGACAAAGCTCTGTTTACTGGTCAGTCTACGTTCCTCCCCTCACCTCTGGTCATGAACTCTGGGCAGTGACTGAAGAATGAGATTGTGGATACGGGTGAGGGTTAGAGAAGAAAGTTGATCACGTACAAGGACAGTTCTGGACCTTTAGAATCAGGCATCAGAGAGAAGCCGAATCAAATGCGTCACGGGACCAAGAAGAAGAGACCCCTGCACTAATTTAGCCCGACTGTGTCCTGCTGTTCGTGTATACAGCCGTGTCGCAGCACAAGACCGACATGTGACCGGCTAACAGGCTGCTGACCGGTCCCATCCACACAGGGGACCTCTGGTTCAGCAGAACTCGAGAGGTCGGGGCAGTAAAAACCAGCATTCAGAACAACAGAAGCACAAAACTCCTGGCTCTACATCTGATCAACGTAACGGCAATGGAAGAATGGTCCAGACAACTTCCTTCAACTTTCAGTGAGCCTTGATGTTTAGTGTCCTCGTCCTTTCTTGATGATTTGATGCCAGGACTAAAATACCGACTCGGGTCTTTGATACGTTTTCAGGACACCCACAGCTGCATGTCCAATCAAATAAACAAATAATTGAAATGTTGCGGTAGCCTCCTTTGGTCAGTAGATGGCGCAGGTTCTGACCGTATAAAGGCGCCTCTAACTGACAATAAATCTGTTGTTTGGTTCAGACGAGTCAGTTCTTTGTTTTCCTCTTCAGAACCCCAAGTTTCAGGTAAAGTTAAAACAAAGGCCTCCTGGTTGCAACATAACCTGCCGTGTCGTGGCACATCACAAGTCCTTGGTTCTGCTGGTGTTCTGGACTCCTGGGTCTCTGTGGTCCGAGCTCGTCTCGGTCTACAGCTGAGTCGGGTACCACGGAAGCGTGAGGAAGCACTTACTGTGACGAGACACATGGACATAATATGTACACTGAACCGGGAATGCCAGATTCCACATCAACCGCTTCAGATCCTGACGCCTCCGTCGACGCCTTGAGGACCCGGTCTCTGTTCAGAGACGGTCTCTGCAGTCCCTCGGGTCCTCCCCCCTCTTCCTCTGTGATCCGTCACTCAAAGCGTTCGTAGTTCCTGGTCTGACGGACTCGTGGGACCATGTCCAGCAGCAGCCTGCAGAAGACGGAGAACATTTTGAGTAAACCTGAGAGCCTAAAGGACAGTTGGACATTCCCTGTCTGTCACTTTGATGCAGACGGTTAAAAAGCTCACCGGATCAGCAAAACCTTTAAACCATAAGTGAAAACTTTCAATAGATGCTCAAAGGTCTGGTTGGTAGAGCTTTTCTAGAGCCAGGCTGTAATATGGGCAGAGACCTCTGGTTGGACCTTTTGTCCCCTTCACACTGGATAACAGGTCGTCTTTTCAGAGTCTTGGTGAGACAGGACCACAGTGGTTCCATAGCCGGGTCAGGGGGTTTATCGTACCAGACATGGGACGCTACAACTAAGACCTTATCAAGCGCACGTATGGTGGTAGCATCATGCCAGTGAGGCGCGATCGTCTTTCATTCAGCTACGTTAGCTTTGTCTGAGAACTGTGCCAGACCGGGGACTGGTGAGGGTCCAGGAGACACAGGAAGTCTGGAGTGTACTCCAGACCTCAGAGGAAAAAGTGCTATGTGTTGTCATCATTGTATCTTTCTATACAATGACAAAATTAATTCCCTGTATCATCACATGTGGGATACACCCAGGTGGAGCAGTGGGCAGCTATGTAGGTGCCCAGGGAGCAGTTAGGGATTAGGTGTCTTGCTCAGACACACCACGACATGTGGGCAGTTGAGCGTGGGACTTTCTGGTCCCAAGTCGGCTGCCCTACCTCTACACCACAATGGCCCCTACTGAGCTTACGTCACCTGGTATTCCCAGACTGTCTCCCATCCAAGAACTAACCAAACCTGCTTAGCTTCTGAGATCAGGCGTGTTTAGGGTGGTGTGGCCGTAAACAAGGAAGCAAAAGAAGTATTTTGTTTTTATATTTACAAATTGATCACAAAGTGGCCACTTAAAACAGCTCTCCATCTCAAAAATCATCTACTTTTAAACAATCGGTATGAAAGTGCGCTACAGATACAAGAGCAGAAAACCAAAGTGTCGTAGAGAGCTGCTGGGGGAACCCAGATGTCTGAGTGGGGACCAAGTTTCTATATGAGACTTGAAACAAGGACCAATCAACGAGGCAGATCAGAGCCGAACGTTTCACCTTTCAATTTATTTACTGGATATAGCACCAAGTCACAACAGGACTGCACAATTTAAGATGCTCAGGTCCAAAAGCAAAACCTCAGTTTCAAAGCAGAAAATTAAGGGTCATCCAGGTTTTTGTCTTTAAGACATGCTTGGAGTCTAATGGATTCATTGGGCTTCATGGACAAATATGACTGTGTATCATCAGCATAACAATGAATATGTATCCCCTGCTGTTCATTAACTTGACCTAATGGAAGCATGTATAAAGTAAAGAGGAATGACAGGTCGTATGTGAAACAGGCACAAACTTGGCAGCGTTTCCTTAAACTGTTAGATCAACTCATTCTTCTGTTTCTGGATCAATGACCCACAAAGTATCACACGGGCCAGTTCCTGAAACCTTTGTGCCATCATCACACTCATAGTCTGGAGATTCCTGGTCCTCAGTGGGGGACACTACGTTTTAGACCAGGGGTCTCCTATTCTGATCCTCAAGGGCCACCATCCTGCATGTTTTATTAGTTTCTTTGCTCCAACGCACCTGATTCAGTGGTTGCATCACCACCTCATGCTCTGCAGACGCCCGTTATTCACTCATTGATCCACATCAGGAGCGTTGGACCAGATGAAACGTCTAAAACGTGCAGGACAGTGGCCCTCGAGGACCAGGATTAAACACCACATGATTTAGAGGTTTCCGTGATTCAGCACATGATCTCTACGAAGTGGGGGTTAAACCCGGGGTTATAGGGATTAAAATTAAAGGGATTATTTGAGCCTGAGTTAATTTGGACTTGTAGGTCACAAACGATAAATCATCGATGGCAGAAAGTTCTCCTAAAGTTACATGTGGTAAGTGTATGAGCAAATATCTTGCCCGTTGTAGGCAACTCTTTGAACGACCTCAGTTTAGAGAAATTCTGGATGGATTGACGAGCTAACGGCTAGTCTGAACGCAGCCGAGATTAAAGAGGAGTGTGACTTTTTTCAGACAAATCTCCAAAATTCATTGACGCTCGTTTGTAAATGTTTATGTCTGCCCTCTAATCAGAGTATCAGGTTTTGATCTCATGCCAAAGTGTCCTTGTGCAAGACACTGAACTTGTGCCCACTGCCCCCGATGTGAAGTGCGGACCATTTACCACCGAGGCCTCGCTCACAGGAAGCAGTTTTCACTAAACAACCTTTTTATTTGTCATTTCCAAATAAACACAGAGCTGTTTCTAAAAATGTTTTCATCCACATGGAAACGCCAAAAACAGCCTCAGTGTTGTGGTGACTATGCACCATGATGGTGCCACAAAACACATCGAACAAGACCTGTTTAAAACTTTTACGCTCGGTACAAACTATTAAACTTGCCTCGTCTTATAACAGAATACAGTATCAACAAAGTTTTTGCTGTTTTGAGCAGCTAGGACGTGTAGCATCTGTAGCATTCAGTATATAGCTGCTGTTTTGTCTGACATACTTGGGGTCAAAGGTTAAGAGGCGGGGCTGTTATCGTTTTCAAAAAGTTGTTTGTCCGTCTACACGAATGTGGCGTTTCTACAACCCATTTAAAAATGACTGTTTCCAGGCTCCTAAAATGTCATTCCTGTGTGGAGAGGGTTAGTTCTGGGAGCGATACAGGAAGCTCCTACAGGAAATGCCCCAGCCGACACAGGAAGTGCTACAACTTGCCATGGGTAACCATGTGTACTGCGAAGTAAACAGCAGTGGAAATAATTACATCACAGCTCTTGCATGAACTGATAAATATACAGTGGTCCCTCACTTATCGCAGGGATGACATTCCAAACACCCCCTTAATCCCACCCTCCGCCTCTCCGTTCTCTTTCTGTGGCTGTGACAGACATGCCTCAGAAAGAGAAAGGAGGGGGTGTGGTCTGTCTTTCCCCATCGCAGCTGTGGGAACTTCAGCGAGACAAACACCAGAATGAGCGGCATGGATCGTTTATTTTAAATAATCAAACGCAATCTGAACCGAGCCTTAACCGGGCCAGGCCACCAGGAAACAATGTGTACATACGTTGAAAACCCGCAAAAGAATGAATCCGCAAAAATTAAACCACAAAGTATGAAGGGACTACTGTATTTTTGGTTTGCTCAGACTATCCCGGCAGAGATCCTTCAAAGAGCCATTTGCAACAGGTAAGATATTTGTTGTTCACAACTGTTCCACAGAACCACACGTCACAAGGCAAACCCTTCATCCATCTGCACTTACTTGACTCCGTAGGCGAGGATGATGAGTCCCATGAGGACCCCTATTGTCCCGTCCAGGTACCAGACTTTTGGCTCGTGCTTGAACACTTCAGCACTGATGAGGATGGAGAACCCCATGACCCCCCCAACCAGAGAGTTGAACCCTGGAAGGAGGACACAAAACAACCGATGTGTCCATAAATGTCACGGAGCGTTGGTTTCTCTGAGAAGTCTGCAGGTCAAGCTTTTTGAAGAACGATAACAGTGAAGCGGTCGTTTCATGCACGGTGGCGAAACTTACCGTCGGTGAAAAGAGCTCGGCTGGTGAGCACTCTGCCGAGCACGACCTTGATTGCAGCCAAGATGAGGCACGTTAAGCCGCTGACGATGGACACGCTGAACAGGAAGTCGTCCTGAGAGACACAAACAAAAGGACAAAATATTTTATTGCCCCTCACTGTGCCCCCCCCTCCTCGGGGCCAGTTAAAAAAATCAGGAAGTCGTAAACTGTTTTTTAAAAACACAATAAGGACTCTTCTGTCGGCAAGTTTCTACATTTTCACAACTTTTGTTTTAACCCCGAGTTTCGTGTCTCAGGTTAAAGAGGCACAAAATGGTTTTAATTTATTGTCGAGCGTCCGCTCTTGAAAACAAATCTGGTGTTCGTAAAACGTTTTTAGTCTCTAATCTTTACGATTTCAGTGGCTGACAGGGTGGACTTCATATTTTTTTCAACAAAGCTGTTTAAACAACAAAAAGACAAAAACAAAATTTTTTAGCTACTGTTGTGAAATGATGGTGTTCATGTGAGTGACAGCGTGTGTCTGTTAGCAAAATATCTCATGAACCACTGGATGGATTCACTCTGATTCAAGATGGCTGGCTCAGCTAATCAATATCGGCAAATACAAAACTGGTTCCACCTCAGTTGGTTCTACAGACACCGAGCTGGAGTTTGGTGCATTTGCATCCGAGACTCGTCCTCATCGCATATTCTGAGGGCAAACAGATTGTGTAAGACTTTTATTTAAAACTTTGACATTTAATGTTGATGTGATCCCAGTCTGTGTGTTAGCAAAATATCCCACAAATCACTGTAGATTTTAATTGAACTCTCAGAAAGTAATCACTGCGTGTATGTCTACAGCTGATTAACGTTTGGGGTCAACGCGACATTTCCAGCTGACATTACGAAATTACGAGTTCGGTAGGCAAGGCGCTCGTTGACAGGGCGAGGTGCCCCGCTTGTATAATGGTAGGGGAAACAGTGGAGTATCATTCCCAACATGTACTCTGAGCGCTACTTGATACGATTCTTTGTATTTTTCCACTCGCTGGTTCTTTGCGTCGTCTTTAACCAAATTTCTTGTTTCTCTCAAGAATCTGTCGTAATTTGTTTGTTTGAGAATGCCAATCAATACTTTCTTTGAGCTTTCTTTTTCTTCTCTGTTTGAGCTCTGCGGTGGACCTCCAGTCTGTGCAGGTCATTCAGGAGTCCTAGTTTAGCTCAAGCTCCACTCTTTAACCCCCCAGGTTCTGTTCAAAGCCAGCACAGATGCTTCCATCACACCAGCTCTCCTTCCTCTGACCAACTTATCTACCAAAAGCTGCTCCCATTAGTACTTCTTTAATTATTTGCATGTCCTCGCGTGTTCGTCTGGTTTGAGAGAAAATCAGCCGGTGTGAAACGTTCAAGCACAAAAGAAGGCGTGCAGAGCTGCATGGCGCTCAGCCTCTCTGCAGCAGCATTAATATTGCAGAGCGGCCTTAGAGCCACGAAAAGCTCCTCAGACATGAAAAAGGAGGTGAAGAACCCTCAGCGTACCACGAGGACTCAAGTCTGAGCCGAAAGTTATCTTTAAACGCCGCACTATGACCAAAAGAGGGATACACTTCCAGGTACATGGATGAGTTGGATGATACAGCAAGTACAAATGTGTTTTTTAAACCAGAACCATTCGTAATTCAAGTTTTACTGATCTTTGAAAAGAGAGCTGAAGGTGCGAACTTGGACTATAGACCCCACGAGTTGACCTATCGCGCTTATGTGACCGTTAACCAAGAACGGACCCCTCACCAGCCTGCTGAGAACATGTATGGGAACGAGAAACCAAGAATGTACGATACCAGGCGCAGAACTATTGCCAAGCTGCTGGGTGGAAAAACCTTGGAAGGAATAGCTATTCAACGTGGATTAGCCCAGATTATCCCTACCAAGGTCAACCTACGTTTTCCAGGTCTGGTAACTCTCCCCTGGCCGAAGAAGATGTGGAGCTGTGAATCATGGAACCTTCAGTTCCTGCCAAGGACAAGGGACACGTCATTGAGACAAACCCATGTCCCACGTCCCCAAGGGATTTGAACAGTGACTGTTTGCAGTTTTCCAGATGAGTGTTTTTCTGGACTGAGCAGGTAAACCGTAATGATTTTGGTGCAAGATATTCAAGTGGGTAGGAGTTGCGCTGTAGCGGAACAGAGGGAGGTGTTTTATCTTCTTGTCGGAAGCGGCTCAGTGACGGCTCCTGGTGAGTGAGGGAGCAGTTTTATCCAACAGGTGCCATGGTGGAGGCAGGGGGTGGCCATGGTGGCCTTGGCCATTTGAGGAAAATATACTTTTAAGTAATATCAAATGTAGAAAGCATACTTTTCTCAAACGGTGGCCTGTTTACACTTTTTTCTTTCATTTGGCTAATCCCTTCAAAGGTCGCCACAACGAGCTAAACTCTGAAGATTTGGCACTTGTTTTTACTCCAGACGCCCTTCCTCAAGCAACCACTGACCGCTGAGCTACCGCAGCCCTCGTGTGTGGAGCACAGTAAGGAGAATAAGGGCCTCGTTCAATGGCCCATATGCAGCAAATTAGGGTGGAGGCAGGTGTGGGTGTTTCACCTTTGTCACCCACGTTTAGAGCCTGGGGATTTGAGCTCTGCACTACCACTCTCCTAAACTCCTAAACCAATGGCCAGTTTACATACACCATTATATTTAGATATACGGTGGTGGCCATTTTGGATTTTGATGTAGCAACCCAACATTCAACAGTGACATTACTTACACATAGATGCAACCACACACCAGAAATGGAAGTCAGTGTCTCACTTCATTTTCAGGTTATAAAGCTCCCAGGTGTCTCCTGAGTCCAAGTGAGTTCTTTTAGATGTATTCTGCTGGGTTTTGTACACGACATAAACCTTGGTTTGGCTCAAGATCTTCTATATAACGGTCCATCGTTTTATGAAAAATGAGCCACTTCAGTAAAGGAAAACGCACGAGCTGAGCTGAACTTAAGTTCTCAAGAGTTGCCCTCCTTCCTGCCTCCACCTTAAACCCTCAGAGAGGGAGGGGCGGTTTAAGACCCCGGTCTCTCTGGAGGGATTTTCTGACGAACGGCATCAAAGGGGTCTTCTGGCTGTTCATTGGCTGAGTCGGCATGTAGGAACGGACGTTGAAGGGGTCCGAGACTTTGGGCTCTTCTCAAGTTTAATCCTCAAGAGTTTAAAGTCCATCCATTGGTTCATAAGATATTTTGCTAACAACCATACAGATAACTGATGGACAACAATCTTGTCTTTACAAACATGCAACTTTTAAGAAAAGGAAAAGTCCCAACACTATCACACATCCACACTTTATAAATCATAGATATGACTTTGTCTTACAGTAATATCTGCTGCAATAATTTAATTGTCCATAAAACTTTGAGCCAGAATCTATAAATACTTGAGAAATTAGAAGTTAAGCACCTAACATGTTAAATTATTAATAACAGAGTACATGTGTAGAAACTGGCCTAAAACCAGAACAGAGACTCAGAAATGGCTCTGAAGGTTTGTCCTTCAAATCCCTCTGAGCTCCTGATCAAGATTCAGGCGGTGGTCCGACTTGTGCGGAACGACGAATTGAAAGAAAAGTTCTGAATGCTGCTTTGACATTTCCATTTTAATGAGAAACACAGCCGAGCTTCAGTCCTGGCCTTCGCTTTCTAAACCCCGACATCCAGGAGGAATCTGAAGCGTGCCGGCTCTGAAGCGACTGGAAATCCCTGCGGCGCGTCGAAGTGCGATCGCATTTCTCACGTGGAGGGACGAGTTTGGCTTTGGGAGCTGCCCTGTGACAGTAACTGGGCTCAGAGGAGCAGAGCCGGAGACGCCACATGTCAAAGACAAAGATTTGGGAAACTGATTGTGATTTCAAAAAGCCCGTTTACAACTCCTGCTCAGCTGCCAGTTCAGCGACATGGGAGGGAGGGAGGAATGTGGGAGGGATGAAAAGAGAGAGAACGAAAGAAAACAAAACGCAAGAAAAAGAACAAGAGAAAGAAAGACGAAACAGTGCGAAAGAAACGGAGAAAGAACGAACGAAAAACAGTGAAAGACAGAGAACAAAAGAGAAAGAAAGAACAGTGCCAAAGAAAGGGAGAAAGAACGAAAGAGAAAGAACAAAAGAGAAAGAAAGAACAGTGCCAAAGAAAGGGAGAAAGAAGGAAAGAGAAAGAACAAAAGAGAAAGAACAGTGCCAAAGAAAGGGAGAAAGAACGAAAGAAAAACAGTGAAAGAGAAAGAACAAAAAGGAAAGAAAGAACAGTGCCAAAGAAAGGGAGAAAGAACGAAAGAGAAAGAACAAAAGAGAGAGAACAGTGCCAAATAAAGGGAGAAAGAAGGAAAGAAAGAACTAAATAAAAAAGAACAAAAGTGAAAGAAAGAAAGAAAGAAAGACGAAACACAGTGCCAAAGACGAGAAAAAACTAAAGAAGGAACGAAAGAAAAAGAACAAAAGAGAAAAAAGGAAAGAAGAAACATTTCCAAAGGATGGGAGAAAGAAGTAAAGAAAGAAAGAACGAAAGAAAGAACTAAAGAACAAAACGCAGCGCCAAAAAAGATGGATGGATGAAATCCTAAATCCATTAAACGTATTCACTTTGTTTACATGTGACTGACACTTCCAGGTCCTCTCTTGTGGTTCCCTTCACCATAATCATTAATAAACGGCACAGTTCGTGTTTAACTTTAATGTCTTTTTAAATGTCATGAGAGAACTTTGTTCTGTTTGACTCGTCTTAGAGAATACTTTAATATTTAACCAGCGGTGCCGATGCCCCCCCAGTTTTCACCTTCACTCGTCTGCGTTTTGTTGTTGCAGAGTTGTTCATTTTTCTAGAACGAGGCGAGTCTCAACCAACGTATTCAAGCTCCGCCTCTCACGTAGCACACCCAGATGCTAGCTAGCCCCTTCTGCTGGTTCCAAACCTGAAATAAAACGATATCCGGTGAGCTCATCGGTCTCTGAAGACCCACCGTGTGCATGGTGGTACGGGGAATATGTCCGGTGCCGTGATTATTACCCCTGAAACCTTTTCCTCGCCCTGCTCGATTAATCGTATACAGTAGTCCCTCGCTACTTCGCGGTTCGACTTCCACGGACTTGCTCTTTTGTGGTTTTTCAAACTAAGAGTGTACGCGACACACAATTGGCTGATTGATGGATGAGCCACACGATCGGCACGGAATTATTTAAAATAAATTGTTTTAAATTATTTAACACCTGCTGCACCTGTGTGCAGCCCACAGCTGCAGAGAGAAGCTCCTTCCTGCAGCGTGCCAGAGCTCTGCAGCAGAGAAGTGGGCGTGGCCAAGAGCAGCAGATGGCTGGGAGCTGAAATCATGACGCGCTCTTGTCGAGCGTTTAGAGACATTGTTTGGTATATTGCAAGAGTGTGGGAGGGGTTTAAAATGCCTATATATATATATATATATATATATATATATATATATATATATATATATATATATATATATATATACTAAAATAAACTACTTTCTACTTGTACTACTATTCCTACTTCGCAGGTTTTCACTTATCGCGGGTCCTCAGGGTACGGATGACCCGCGATAAACAAGGAACTACTGTATTACAGTATTTATATTGTTTATTTAAATATTACAGTATTTGTTTATTTAAATATTACAGTATTTGTTTATTTAAATATTACAGTATTTATATTGTTTATTTACGCAGAAGGTGGGAGATTGGAGTGAAACTTGAACTTGGATTACTGTATCTCTACTTCACTGTTTTTCCTTGTAGAAAGGGGCGTGGTCTCCTAAACCCCATGATAAACGAGGGACTAGTGTAATGGTGAAAAAGAACGAGGACAAATATAAGACTAGTTTCTTGGATTCTTGCTGTGGCTGTACCTCCTTGGTGATCAAGGTTTACTCGTGTTCTTTGGGTTTCCATTCGTTGAAAAGACGGTTTCTAACGAGTCATCAGGAATTAGACGGAGTTCAAGCTCGATGGCTTCACAAGAAGTTCCAGTAATTTCTGTCAGCTGATCGAGAGCAGCAGCTCACGAACAGCTGACAGCATCCCATCGTTAACGGTCCTTCTGACAACAATACTCGTTCCTCCACCGTTTCCACGGCGATGGCTACTGCCTGGCAACAAGGTGACGGAGCTATTTGCAGAAGTGCGAACGTCCCCGAGGCTTCGCACCGGAGATTTGTGACGTTGTTCAGCTGCAACGCCTCGCAGGAACGAATACAGATGAATGCTTTGAAAGAAATCTTCTCTCATCGAGTCCAAACCTTCAGGAACTTCTCATCGAGTCCAAACCT
>NC_056520.1:733565-734692 GCF_014905685.2 Nematolebias whitei
AACCTTCAGGAACTTCTCATCGAGTCCAAACCTTCAGGAACTTCTCAAGCTTCTTCCTTATTCTGCTACGGCGCGACGTCTAATATTCACGGCTACGCTCCGATTTGTTGCAACAAGCGATGAACAAAAAGCTACGAAGGTGGTTAAGAAAAAGTCTTGAGATCGGAACTACTCGCCCTGCTCCATGTCGTATGAAATTAAAAACAGGTTTGTACGATCCATCATCCAGGCAGATGTGTAAAGTTTAAAAACCGTGTCATCCGGACAGATGTGTAAAGTTTAAAAACCAGTGTCATCCGGACAGATGTGTAAAGTTTAAAAACCGTGTCATCCGGACAGATGTGTAAAGTTTAAAAACCGTGTCATCTGGACAGATGTGTAAAGTTTAAAAACCGTGTCATCTGGACAGATGTGTAAAGTTTAAAAACCGTGTCATCTGGACAGAAGTGTAGAGAGAACTCCACAGCTGGTTAGTTTGAACACGTCAGTGAGGGCTGTTTGTACGACACGTGTCGTGGCAGCCTCAGACTGACCGAGTGTGTCGGACGAGACGTTTCTTCCAAGAACAAATTCAGAGAAGTTCCAGGGCCAGAGGTGCGGGGGAGTCCCGCCTCCATCTGCTCCGACAGTCGATATCGTTCAGATGAAGTGGATTCAAATGAACTTGGACACAAAACACCAGAGCTGGAGGACATTCGTGTTGTTTTATGTGATAACTTCTCACCACTTGGGGCAGCAGCTCGGTGGCCAGGTCATGGACGGCCTTTCCCATGATGCACAGGGAGGACAGGACGAAAATGACGCCCAGAGTAACGCAGGCTCTGAGGAGGAAGAGGAGGAGTGAAGATTGATTCAGCAACACCTAAACCTTCCAACTTTACCTTCAATTATTGAGGTTATTTTAACGTTCTGCTGGAAAATCCACCACGAATAATTTAAATGCATAAACTAGAGAAACTGCATTTCCTGCATTAATGCAGGGGAACGCTTCTATCAGAAGACCTTGCTGAAAAACAGCTGAAATGAGCTAAAAACATGCTGAAATGTTGCTGAAATGAGCTAAAAACATGCTGAGAAACGGCTGAAATGAGCTAAAAACGTGCTGAAATGTTGCTGAAATGAGCTAA
>NC_056520.1:734702-737258 GCF_014905685.2 Nematolebias whitei
AACGTGCTGAAATGTTGCTGAAATGAGCTAAAAACATGCTGAAAAACAGTTGAAATGAGCTAAAAACGTGCTGAAAAACAGCTGAAATGAGCTAAAAACGTGCTGAAATGTTGCTAAAATGAGCTAAAAACGTGCTGTAATGAGCTAAAAACGTGCTGAAATATGCTAAAAACGTGCTGAAAAACAGCTGAAATAGAAGAACAAGCTTAAATTAGCAGAAGAAAGCAGAAAGAACACATATTTGCTGAATTAAGTTTAAATAAGCAGAAATTAGCACAAAATTTAGAACATTTGCTAAAGAAAATGAAAAGGCTAAAAGAAGCTTAAACTGCAAGAAGGAAGTGGAAATAACTGAAATGAGCAAAAAAAGTGGCATTAGCTGAAAAACTAAAATGACCATCAAAGGAGCTAAATAGTAGCTGAAAGTGCAGAAAAAGGTGAAAGAAGCATAACAAGCTGAAATTAGCATAAAGAAGTTAATTAGTCTGAAAGTAGCATAAATTTACTTATTTTTTTATTTATCTGAAAACAGCTGAAATCAGCTAAAACATTTCTAAAAAGGTAGCTGAAAATGTAGAACAAGCTTAAATTAGCAGAAGAAAGCAGAAAGAACAAGTTTGCACAATTAGGCTGAAAGAAGCAGAAATGAGCACACACAAAAAATCAGCTGAAAAGTTGCTAAAACAGCAGAAAGAAGCTTAAATTACCAGGAGGAAGTGGAGAGAGCACTTTTTTTGCTGAATTAGGCTGAAAAAAGTTTAAATTTGCACAAAGAAGCTGAAGCAGAATAAAATGTGAAGCAGCAGTAAAAGCTTGTGAACACATCTAAAGATTTGAAGGAGGTCAAATGAGCTCCGTTCATTTTATATGAAGAAAAAATGTCAGAAAAGGCTAAATGTTTCAAACAGCTAAAGTTGCACCAACACCAAAAGTCACAGCAGGATTGTCCTGAAAAAGCCGAACGTTTTGGCTCATGATTTGCTGAAACAGCTGAAAACTGGGCGACGAGAAAGATGCTGAAAAATGTAGCTAAGAAAAATGACAATAGAGCGAATGATTCACAAACGTTGTTTTTTTGTGTCAATACGGAGTTTTTCTCACGTCGAACTTTCTTTAGGTGTCAAAAGATGAAATGTTCAACATTTTGGGCATTAAATAAAAAATAATCACAAGTTCTTATAAAAAACAAACAACCTGATTCCAAATTGTTAAAAACTGAAACTTTTTGTAAATAAAATTATTTGAACTAAGAGCCGTTCAGCCTCGGAGCGGTCGGCACGCGTGCAGTTTCCAGTAACGCCATCATGAAGGCCAAGTATTGAAGAAGTGACCACATGAACATCTGGAAGCAGCAGATGTTCTTCAAACACCAATTAACTCCAGTTAACGAAACCTGACAGGGAAGCAACGCATGTCCTGGTCACGCTTGGTTAGCGGAGCGTTGGGAAGGCAGCCACACTCCAAGTAACCACGGCAACAGCCAGCGTCCCTCTGGGATGTCCAGAGCAGGACGGACTCACGTCCTGGAGCTGTGCACTCCACCAACACCCTCCTGTTTCCTGCACATGCTGCTTTTTCTCTACGAGCTCAACCACTGGGGAGGCTTTAACTAACCCAGCTTCCACGTCTCAAGCAAGTTACCGTGGCAACAGTGCAGACCCCAGCACCTCCGTTCAGCCACAGATCTTATCAAACACCAACGGTTCAAGACAGCTCGCTTCAAAAGCTCCGATACAGAAGCTGGACGTCTACCAGACAAACATTAAGAGCTGTTGGTGCTCACACATAACTGGAGTTTCTAAACTCTGAGCTTTCGTTTTGTACAACCAGAGCGGGGGGGCAGTGGGTATATTGGTAGAAGGATGTTAGAAATGCAGCTGCAGGAAAAAGACAAAGAGGAGACAGATGGTGCAGTTAGAGAGGACACAGAGGACAGAGTGAGGTGGAGGAGGACTCGCTGTGGAGACCCTGAAGAGGGGACAGCTGAAAGAAGAAGTGTCTTTCTGCTGAGCTCTTCACGTATACAGCGACAAACGCTCGTTTTGTCTGGTGTCCGGCAGCTCTCTCCATTCATCAGGGAGTGGACGACACTTTGTCCACAGTCCGGTGGAGACAAGAGGGTCTGGTCTCAGATCGGTCCCAACGGGCCGACGCTGGCAGAGCCGAGGACACTCGCTGACCCAACAAAGAAGGCCCACACACTCACGTTACACAACAGGGTCGCACTGCAAACACCCCCCGTCTCAGATTACACAGATTAGGATCTTCCAGGCGAAGCGTGCCGAGTGGTCACAAGCCGACGCCACTCACATGTACTCTCTGTGCGCCGAGTGCACGGCGGCGGCGTTGCTGTAGCGCCACAACACGATGACAGAGGACAACACGTCCAGCGTGGCGTCAAACTGCAGAGGGAACAGAGACACGTTTTTAAATCCACCACTCTGAGGCGAACTGTTGGAGGATTCACGGCTGGACTTACGGCAAATCCGAAAGCTGAAGCGCTGTGGCGCATGACGGACACAGCTGGAGAGAGAAACAGGAAATAAACATGACGGA
>NC_056520.1:737268-737473 GCF_014905685.2 Nematolebias whitei
CATGACGGACACAGCTGGAGAGAGAAACAGGAAATAAACATGACGGAAACAGCTGGAGAGAGAAACAGGAAACAAACATGACGGACACAGCTGGAGAGAGAAACAGGAAACAAAACGTCAGGTTTCACGTCTGTTGCCCGCCTGCTAGCTTAGTGCTACGTTGCTGCTGATCTTTATTGGGCGGGGGGGTGGGGGGGGGGGGGGG
>NC_056520.1:737573-747785 GCF_014905685.2 Nematolebias whitei
TGTTTAGTGCTATGTTGCTGCCGGTAATTGTCGACGGGGGTGGGGAGTAGCGCAGTGAAACTTCAGTAGCATTTTTGCTAGTGCGTTTGTATTGCACCCTGTGCTACATCAATATCGACAGTTGTTGACGAGGGGTGGAGGGGTGGGGGGTTCGGAAGGCAGGGCGACTCGGTTCAGTTGACGGCGCCCCGCTTGTATAATGGTAAGGGGAACACTGGGCTAAGACCGAGGAGGAGCTACACTGTGATGGATAAATGATGATACTTGTGCCTGCGCATCGGTCTGATACCTATCCTTCCAGCTGCCCGGGGCCTCTTTGGTTTGGCCCAAGGGCAGCAGGAAGGTTAACCACTGGTTGCACACCTGCAACTGATTAACTTTTGTAATTAAAGTGATGCCGCTGCAGCTAATCAACCTTAGCTAACACAAAATACGCCCATAACTTTATGATAGTGTGATAGTAGCCGAGACTGATCCCAAACTCATTTTTATCTTTTATAACAGACTGGACGAGACCTTTAAGATTGTTGGAGTCGACTCGGTCTTTTAGTTTAATGAAACTTTCCAGAAACGCTGGACGTACGGCTTTTGGAGCCAACTCGAATCAAGATGGCCGCCTGCTGCAGCCAAACAAGGGAACACACAGACATGGCTAGAATTCAGCCAGTTTTACTGATGTGCTCACACTGGCTGTGGTAGTAGCTGAGAGTCCTGCCCAACACGGAAGAGGAGCGCCGATGTCGCTGAGGGATTTGAAAACTGAATGTTTGTAGTTTTCAAGATGAGTTCTTCTCTGGAACTGAACACAGTGCACAAGTTAACCTAAATATTTTTTTATGTATATATATATAAAGTCGAATATTAAAAAAACGTATAGAAGTCGCAGGACTGACAAATCTCAGCAAAAAACCTGCGATTTACACGCTGGAAAACACGGTACTTTTTAAAGTTTGGAAACCACGAGGACGAGCCACAGACATTAGCTTTAGCTTTAATTATCTTGTGTCAACTCAGACCGCAATGCATTGTGGTCCATTGCCACCAATGTAGAGTGCAACATCTGTACGCTGCTTGTACTGAACCACGAGAACAGTTTCTAGGACCAAAAATGTCCATGTTAGTCCAAAATGGCCGCCACTACAAAGTGAAAAAGTAGACCATTTAAAGGCAGCCTGAGATTTTAATTCTGACCGAACGGACGAGCTAAGGGCTAGTCGGAGCGGAGCGAAGACCAAATCAGATCGGTCCAATATTGCACTGTTCCTCCAGGAACTAGCCGTCAGCGCATAAATCTGGTCAGACTTAAACTCCTCCCACAAACGGAGGCCACTCAAGCACCCATCTACAACAGGTAAGATATTTGCTCCTAAGCTTTCCTGTGAACCCCAGCTCGAAAGACCCGAGCCGTTCCTTGTAGGTTTCCAGCGTTGAGAGACCGTATCATCGGTCCACAACGCGTTTGTTCCTCCTTCCTCCCCGTTTTTACTTCCTGGCTCCTTCTTTAAGAGGAGACACAAGAATCTCTACAGATGAGCCTGCGGTCGTCAGAGGTGAACCCAGCGACGGATAATTGGGTCCCGTAGGAAGCCGGGGGGTGGGGGGGTAGGGAATCTGTTCTCCATCGAACAGTCGAGGCTCTTGATTCATCCAACGAGAGGAAACGGGAGTCGTTCTATTAGGAAGCCGGGGGGTGGGGGGGTGAGCTACAGACACGGTTACACGTCCAGCTGTCCTAAGTTTGTCTTGGCTGTTTCAAAACACAACAAATCAAACTTTTACAACATTTCTGCGCTGCTTCTTTATAACGATATCGGGACGAGCCGAGAGCGAAGAGCTTGTGGAGTTCTGTGGAAACCATAAAGAGCTAATATCTTACCTGTTGTGGATAGTTCTCTGATCGTCTCACTTTGAGAAGTAATCGTTTGCGACCATGTTGAAGTGCTAACGGCTAACAAGCGAGGCCAACACCAAAGTGGATTGATGGCAAGTTTAATAAAAGTTTAATAAAATTTTAATAATAATTTTTACAAAAGCATTTTACGATGTTCCTGCCGTTAGCTGCGCACGCTAACTGTACATGCAACCAATCGTAAAAGTCTATTTACGCAACAAGGCGCGGCTATTTATCATCACACCTTTATCTTTTAGCTAGCATTTTGATACTTTTAGCTGCTTTGAGCGACATTTAACTTAGTCCTGGTTTTAAGTAGCATTTAGCTACTTTAGCCTTTTACCTCGAGTTTTGCTTCTTTTATCTTTAACAACTCGAGTTCTAACTGTTTGCATTTTTCTAAGCCTGTTAGCTATGGTGGCCATTTTGAATCAGTATGTTTGCGTTTGATGATCACTTCCTGTACGTTTCGTTCAAATATACCGGTGGTTCATCAAATATTTTGCCAAGAGTCAAAGAAATGAACCTAAAAATACAAAAAATAAACTTTTAACCAGCTGTTATTGGTCACGTTTGAGGTGAAGCTTGCCAGCGTTAAAATAATTTACATTTTGTTTATAATGGGGTTCTGTTAAAGTCTTACACAAATAACATCTTACCTGTTCTAGACAAATTGACAAGCTAATGGCGGGTCAATCCACAGCAGCCCACGTTGGTCTCAGCCTTTAGCTCATGAGTCTGGCCAGAATTAATCTCCAAACAGAGGTCGTTAAAGGAGACACCCACAACAGGTAAGATATTTACGGTTCATAATATTTCTCTTTAAAAATATATTTTTAGTACCAAAATATTAAATTAAAACACCGGTTTATTTGTTTTATTTCACAGGCAGACAAAAGAAGTGAAGGGCGTGAACGTTGAAAAGGCCTCGTGTTGTTCTCCTGAGGTAAAGGAGCTCCAACAGCCGAACCCTGACGTTTACAGGATGAACTGAAGCGTTCGTGGGGTCTTTGGTTTGAGGAGCTCGTGTTTAATCCGGTTCTTGGCTGGATCAGCAGGTGGTGCCCGCGTGCGTTTTACTTCCTGTGAGGAATAAAATAGAAACCTCTGAGGTGTACTCACTGAACGCAGCGACGGCCAGGACCATGGTGACCACGATGGACGCCCAGGACACCCACAGGGCCTTCTTGCGGTAGTTCTGGGCTTCGTGAGGCTTCAGGCGCATGCTGCTCTCCAGCAGACCTGCAGACAAGTCGCAGGGCTAAACGACCCACGACGTTTAAAAACACCTTCGAGCAGCGAGACGAGAACTCTGCTCCCGCGGAACGTGACCCGTGTGAGTCACAGCCGTCATTTATCTTCAAGTTCTCCATCAAATGAGCCGGTTTGTTGAATGTTGGGGGCGTTTCTATAAGATGTGCCACCACAGCAGGGACAGAGCCAGAGGGTGGCCAATGGTGGCCTTGGCCCCCAGACAATAATCTTCAGCCACCTCAATAATTTGAGGAAACTACACTTTTAAGAAAAATAAAACTAGAAAACAGTTTCCTTTAATGGACCGTGAGGGAGGTCAGTTGGATATAGATAGATATAGATAGATATAGATAGATATAGATCGATATAGATAAACATAGTCAAGTCACGTTTATTTCTATAGCACATTTAAAACAGTAACTGTTATCAAAGTGCTTACCAAAAAAGATCACAGCATCAAATATTAACAAGATATTACAGCAACATGAATAAAAGCATAAAAACATGAAATATAATAGATAGATATAGACATAGATAGTCATAGATATAACACAGACCCTTTCCAAAAAGTTAGAATATCATGGAAAAGTTGTTTAATTTCCATAATTCAATTCAAAAAGTTAATCTTTAATAGATGATAGATTCAGGGCCCACAATTTAAACTATTTCAAGTATTTATTTGTTTGTTTTTACATAATTTGAGCTTCCAGCTCATGAAACCCACAAAAACAAGATTTCAAATAATTAGAATAATGTGGAGAATCAGGCCAAATGTTTTAAACTGAGTGTGACACTAATCTTCTACTAAAGTCAAAGCACCTGCACAGGTTTCCCCAGGTGTCATTAAATTGTCTCAGTTTGGTTCAATATGGTGAAGACTGCAGACAGAACATCTGTCCAGAAGACCATCACTGAGACCCTCCATAGGATGGGTAAGACACAAAAGTAGTTCATAGCTAAGGAGGCTGGCTGTTCATAGAGCGCTGTGTCCTGTAGTGAACCAGATGACCTGATGATCTGACCCTCATCTGACCCTGATGACCTCAAATCTACCAGATGGACAGAGACTGTTATTTTCATTGATCTGAATAAGTCTGAGCCATCTGATGACTTTCTTTCTTGAATTAATCAAGCAGAAAAGACAATCCTTTATAATCATTACTGTTTTACAAATGTTTGATAATCAAATTGTGTTAGTTTCACTCAATGCTTACAGGTTGAAAAGAACTACTCATTTTTATTTTACATAAACAGTAAGTAATGATTTTTATTCCTCATTCAAAGGAGAAATCAGGTTAATATGCATTTCTTGATTTTCTGTCTGAAATGAGCCAAGTCGTAAGTATGTGAAAGTTGAAGCTTCGGTCAACTAAATGTTTACTGAAGAAGAAATGTCATGTTTAACTATTTGAGAAGATATCAGAGTGGAGACTCCACGAAGTCTGCTTTTCTGCAATAATCTCTCTGTCAGTTGTTAAACAAATTTCATTCTCTGACCTCGACTTTTGATAAACACCTTACGTCAAAACCACTCCTCTTTCTGGTCCATCCACGAATCAGAAAGCTCTGAAGTAAACTCGGAAGTAAACTCATTTAAAATGGGACAACTTCCCGGTTCTGGCAGAGTGCAGTTAGTTCTCAAGGAGTTCTGAAGAGAATTCATGGGGAATTCAGAGAGGGCAGTCGGTTCCAAGAGATTCCAGAGAACTAGAGTTATGGAGAGTTTTGGAGTTAGAGTCTGAGAAGATCTGAAAGAGTCTGAGAGCTGCTGACAATGAAGAGTCAGAGTTGCCGAGAATCCAGAGACGTTTTGGGATTATGATTCTGTTTTGAACTAACCACGCACGACTCTCCAAGGATTTTAGCTGTTCTCAACGGAGACGCTGAAAAAGTCTGAAGGATTCTTACTGAGCTGATGAACTTCAACAAGGTAAAGTTCTTCTTCGACCAAGTGTACCGTGGACGAGCTGAGATCTGACGAAGCGTGCAATTTCTGGTCAAACAGATTAAATTCCCTCACATATTCCTCTGTAAGATAAATCTCCGTTTCATCTTAAACTCACCTCTCTCTCATAAATCAGTACAGATATTTTAGAAATATCTGAAGCAAAGTCCTCAAATCACCGCCGAGTGATTTGAAGTTCATTATTTGTGAAACTGTCTGTTATTATTTTCATATTTTGCCAAATTAATGTAAATGTTTGATGTTAAACTTTGATTCTGAAAATAAATGACTCCATTCATTTTGATGGGTCAAAGATAATAACGTCTCTCGTTCGCATTTCTGTTAAATTCAATGCACGGCATTACACAGTCAGAAAGATGAAGAACTCGTGAATATTGTATGCATATAAACGGGGATATATTGTCATACTACAACTAGTGGCACGTACCCACGTGACTCACTACAAACTGGTGGCTCGCACGTCTCATGAATGACTGTTAATTCGTGTAAAGATTGATTTTTTCCATGTTGGCATGTTGAAAAAGTAACGGTTTATCAGCTGTGATTGAAACGCAGCCGGAGCTGCGCGCTCGGAGCTGCGCCTTTCAAGCAAACGCTGCATGTTCTAAGCGTTGGGCTAGTAATGTTTTAAAAGCTGAAATTGTGTCATTGAGTCTTTATGAAAGCTGAATTGTACGTCTGTTACGTGTAACTAAAAGCTGATGAGCTGTGGAAGACGTTATTCTGTTTAAAAGTACGAGGTTCTGCTAAGACCCGGCTGTGGGTTCGGTTCTGTTCAGTTTGAACGAGTATTTTGAACAGATGGATAAACGTTTTAAAAGCTGAGCGCCGCCTCAGGACACAGTTAGGAGTTGTTTCGTTACAATTTTTAACAGAAAAAGTGCATTTTGATGGTTTAAAAGACGAAAAAGTGACGAACTATTTCACGCTAATCTAACTTGCTAGTTGGAGAAAACGCTTCGTGATTGGTTGAATTCGCTGTTGTGGAGCGCTCTGATTGGTTGAGAAGGCTGACTGGCGTGGCTACGTCACTTCCTCTCACCCTGCGCTGCTTTGCCATTGGTGATTTCAGTCACGTGACCCGGAAATGAAATTCGTTTTCATAGGGAAATAAAATCTGCTTTTTAAAGCTGAAAAACGCCTCTAAAGTGATTGTTGACACACTGGTTAAATGCTTCGAAGCTATTTGCTGAAATTTTGCTACGTTAGAGTTTAAAATTCGTCAAAAAACGATGTTTTTAAACAACGCTAGCGATGCTAATTTTAAGCTAAACAGCTAACGACCGGAGTTTTAACTACGCTTAAAATCACTAAATGAAGCTGCTATATAGTTCCAAAAACTCATGTTCAGGCTAAGAAGTCGTGTTTGTTGAAATTTTGCCACTTTTGTGTAAAAAATCCGTTCAGAAATGTTGATTTTAACCGAGTTTAGCCGAAGCTAACTTCAAGCTAAGCAGCTAACAACAGGATGTCAACCGAACGCCACAGGAAGTTATAGCACCCCTAGTGGACAACACAAACAGTGACGGAGTTATAATTGTTGAGGTAATACTGACATCTCCTGGCGAGACGTGAGATCACAGGTTTCACTTCGTTTTTAGGTAAAGAGTGAAATTAAACGTTTTTTTTTATTTTTCTGTAAGGCAATTTTGAGTTAACAAACTTCCTCAAAGCTGAATAAAACACTGTTATCTTACATTTTAAAAAGTAATAGGTATTTATGCAAAGAAGCATTTACCAAAAAAATTTTATTCACTGATAAATCCTTGAGAAACAGGTTCATAATAAAATTAGAAACTTTTTAAAAAACAGATACAGTTACAAATATTCACAGAGTTGAATAGTTTACTCATTTTGCTTGAAGGATAATACACGTTTAATTGCAAAATCACTAAATAAGAGTAAATTTATGAGGAAAAAGAGATTTTTCTGTTTAAATTGCCACCTAAACAAAAATCTTTCTATTTAATTTTAAATAGAAGCTTTACAGGAGGACAGGAGTAAATACAGTTTTTCTGAAGAAAGACTGATTATTCCTCATCATCAATTTCTTTTCTCTTTTCACCCACCTGGGTTGATGAGTAACTGTTTAAAATAGCAAAATTCTGGAACAGAACGGTTTAAAAAACGTTTTAAACTAATATTGCTGTGAGACTAAAGAAAAATTTGCAGGTTTATAAAAAATTCAGTGTTTTAGAGTAAATACACTAAAAAACAGCTTGGTACTCTAGTATCTGTGGAAAATAAGCACAAAAAGTAACCACTGCCAAAAGAGCTTTTACTTAAATATTCATGAATTGGGGTAAAACCTGAGAAAGGTACCCACAGTTGAATAAGTGACTTATAACAGTACTTCTGTGTAAACCCAAAGCTAAAATAAGTGTGAAAACTCATTGACTTGAATACAAATATTTACCTGTAAAATATCTAAAGCTTGCAACTGTTCAAACAGATAAATTGCTACACAGTGAAAACATGACAGGTGTGTTAGAAAAAGATTTTGACCCAAAAAGAATGGCGGACTGCTTGGAGAATGCGTTCGCGCTCCTGGGAGCGTCCTTACATTCATATATGATTCAGACAGAGCGCATGAACCCAAAAGAGTTAGTGGACAATCTGAAGGAGGTTGCAGAAAGTGTGACCTCAACAGAAATCACAAAGTCAAGTTATGAAAAGCTGGCTAAAATTGCAATCTTGCTGAAAGAGTCATTCTATAAGGCTGTTGAGAAAACTGATAACCTCAGACAAAGGTTAGACAGTGAAATAGAGTTGGCTCAAAAAACGGAAGAATACGTCCGTCAATTTAGAAGCGAACACGAGGTCCTTATGACGAAACATTATGAACAGATGTTTCAGTTACAGCAAGATACAAGTGCAGAAATTGCTTTGCTGAACAGCAAACTACAAGTACTTGAAGCATCACTATCGGAAGCAGAGGATAGAGAACAAGCGTACCAAGCCTCGCGTTCAGATAACGATGTGCTAAAAGCACAGTTACAGATCGCATTGAACGAGCTGGACGCTTGCAAGGCAGACAAGACGGAATTACTCCGACAATGGCTGATTTTAAAAAGTAAATATCAGACATCACAGGAGGACCTGAAAGCTTGTGAGGAGAATTTAGCTACAGCTACAAACCAGATTTCTGATATGGGGCGGGCTGGTCTAAGACTCAAAGACGAACAGTATCAGGGTCCGAGACAGCCACGAACTCTCCAGACAGATGCTGTTGCTCCTCTTCCTACTGACAACACGCCGTTACCCCCACCCCCACCATGGGCGGTAGGGACAGAACTGCACCAATATGTACCTCTTCCTCCTGACACCATGCCCCTACCCCCACCACCATCACGGATGGTAGGGACAGACCTGCACCGATATGTACCTCTTCCTCCTTATCAGCCACCCCCACCCCCACCATGGGCGGTAGGGGCAGGCCTCGACCAATCTGCACCAATCACGCATGTGAGACCGTTGATACAGTCTCCTTCAATGGATGATTTGCAGAAAGTCTCAAAATATGTACAACGTTTCGTTCCCGGCCCTATGGGGTCGGCAGGAACAAAAGCGTACCTCAGAGATCTGGATTTCAGATTGAGAGCTTATCCAAATGCTACGGCAGAAGATAAAATCAGTCTGATACGACTCACTTCGGACAGAGAGGTGTTCACCTTCATTGAGCGTCTACCAGATGCAACGAGGAGGGATTACAACCTTCTTTGCGAGGCTTTGATCAAAGAGTACGACTCTTGCACGGGACCTGCTGGTTTTCCAGCCGCAGACAAGGTCACGCAGGGCAAGAATGAACATCCAAAAGTTTATTACAAAAGAATCTTCCAAGCTTATTTTGGTAACAGAAATGAGACCGGAATGGAAGAAGATGATGGTTTTAAGTTTGTTTTCAGCAAAAATCTCCATTCTGATTTTAAAAAATCAGTACAAATGATGGCAAATTTCAGAGAAAAATCCATCAGTGAGATTAAACAGTGTGCTGTGAATGTGTTTGAAGCATGTTCTCATGATAAGACGCCCATTGAAGTGTTTCCAAGTGTAAAGGTTAAACCCCACTCCCTAGAATTAGAAGGAAAGCGTGCTTCGCCGCCTCCTCCTAAGAAGAAAGAGAGAAAACAGTCTGTTCAAGCTAACAAACCGCGTACTGAAGGTGCACGCTGGGACAAAAAGGCTCCTCTTTCAGAGGACGACAGTGATTATCGTAAATGGGGTGAGCGCAGGACGCAAAGATATGGGAAACCCTATCATCAGGGGCAGTACGTAAAGGAACCCCCGAAAGACGTACCTGACCGTCCCCCACCTCGGACGAAACGAACCGAGGCGAAAAAATCACCAAAGTTCCAGAAACAAGGCCCTACACCTCTGAACTCGGAAGAGACAGAGAAAATACGCAGGTTGTTAGAAACTTTGAAACACACTGACACGGGAACCCAACCAGGAGCACTTTGCAGTGATGTAATTCCCATTACATCTGAGGGCGCGAATGACAACATAACAGATGTCGGTGAAACACACCAAGACATAACCGTTGTTGCCTCGAACAACCCCTCATCAGAAGTAGGGGGGGTAATCACACACACAAACGATGACGAGTCATCGCAAGCTGAACACGCAGAAACAGCTACAGCTGTGCTGACGGTTCAGACAAACCAAGATTACACAGATAAATCTGAACGCGTGAAAAAGCGTCAGAAAAAAACCAAAAGGTTTCTGTGTAACTTTATCAGAAAGGGGGCCGCCAAAAAGGCGTACCTGTCAGTAACACTCGAAGGTGTCCTCACACACGAAGCACTCCTGGACGGTGGGGCAGACATAACAATTATGTCAGCTAAACTGTTCGAGGAGCTGAGGACAGCCGCAGCCGAGAAAAACAGGATAATACCTCTATCTGATTGTGCTATAGAAATGCAGGGTCTCTCAGAAACGAAAACAACCCTGACAGCTATAGCAATGGTTCACATGCAGATTGGCAATATGACACTGTACCACCCGGTACACGTGACCCATGTTGACTCATTCCCATTTTTGGTTGGCCAGGATTTTATAAATCGCTTTAACGCGATTATAGATTACGGTGATCAAACAATGT
>NC_056520.1:772785-807943 GCF_014905685.2 Nematolebias whitei
ATATATGTATACTGTGTGTATGAATGAGAGAGTTTGTTCTTGGTAATTTTCACTGTAAGTTGAATGTTGTTTGTTTGTGCTTCCTGTTTTTAACTCGACGTCTTCTTTCTTTCACAGCAAGCAAGGATTTGGCTCAGACTTCCTATTTCATGGCTACCAACAGGTTATTATCCTGTTCCCATTCTTGCACTGTGATGGCACACTATAGCTTCCTGTCCTGCAGGGTCCCCCTGCCCGTGTCCAACGCCCTGTCTGCACCTGGGTCCGGGGACGCCCCCTGTGAGCGGGGGGCTCCTCCCCAGGCCAGGCTGCTGTGTGCGGTGTATTGTACAAAGGGCCAGAGTTGGCACGGAGGGGTTGAGTGCTCAGTGTGGAGTGTAGTGGTGCTGTTAGCCTCGTGGGGCGGTTTGCTACGAAGTGCACGTGTTAAACAACAAACACAAACAAACACAAACAAACAAAACGCAAACGGTAGCCTGAACATAGATTGCCACTAAAGATTCTTAAACTTATAGAGTTTCTTGGTAAGTACAGTTTACAATTCTTTGTTTTAATAATTCCTTTTATTACAATTCTCTGGAGCTAACAACATCAAACTAATTTGTTTTACTTGGACGTTTTATGAGACGAAGTGTTTTTAATGCATGCGCATCAACTCTGTAGTTCTGTAGAAAAGAATTACAACAGCAGTTTTAAAGTTCTTGTAACTTGCACAGAGAAAGAAACGTAACATTTAAGACGATGTGTTTTAGCATCGGTCCCCACAGGTGCAGATTAATTTCTTAACGTGCTCAGACTGAACATTTGTTTACGTCCGTGGCCGTTCCTACAAGTTCGTTTACACACGAGGCTCGTGAGACGTTCGTTTCACTCGAGGCTTCTCGCTGCGTGACTTTGATGGAGATTAACTCGGGAGTTCAGTCCTTTAAATGTGCACCCGATGCTAATTTCATGGCTGATAGATATAAGGAGTGTTTGACTTTGATGGTAGGAGTTAAACTTAAAGAAAAGCACTCCCAACTACCGGCATTTGTCTTTTACAACTTCAAATCAGAAACGGTAAGGAAGGAGGGAAAAGAAATACTGCGGACGACTTGAAGCGGACATGTTCCCAACTTGTTTTTGATGCATCAACATTTGAACACACGCCCAGGAGTTGTTCTTAAACTTCTTGTGACGAGTGTCTATCACAAACCTCCAGTCTCTTCATGTCCCACGTGTTCCCCGGATCAGTTCCCCGGTGAGGGCGCCCGCCGTATTTTATTTTGGTTGCTCGCCTGCTAGCTTAGCGCTGTTGCTGCTGGTTTTTATTGGCGGGGCGCAGAGCGGCACGTCATCTAGTGTTTGTATCGCTACATGGATACCAACAGTTGTCTGAGGGGCGGGGCAGGCAGGGCGCTCAGTTCTGGTGGCGGGGCGTCCCGCTCGTATAACGTACAGAAACACTGACGATGATGACCAGCGTTAAACTGCTTGAAGCTCAGGTCCACTTCCTTCCTTTTCTGACGACAGCCCTTCAAAAGACGGTCGTATTCTGCTTTAGCTTGTCGTCTGTTTCCCGTCTTGTCTCGGCAGAGCGCTTGCATCGTTTGCGACGTTTGTCGACGGTACTGTTGGTGCTGACGGTTCTCCGCTGGCGGTGGGTTGAACGAGACGGCTTAGCGTGAGGGAGACGGAGCGCTGCTTCTGTAGCTTTGTAGCTAGCGTGCATGTATTACACGCAGCTAGCTTAGTGCTACGTCAGTGCTAACAGTTGTCAATGTGGGGTTGGGTGGCAGGGCGGGGTGCCCTCCTTGGATTATGGTTTAGTCCATTTACTGTCTAATCTGGGCCGTTCCATCGAGTTAGTTTGAGGGAAGTTGATGCACGTGTGCATCATCACTACGAAGATGTCGCGCACACTTTTCATGGCTGCAGCTTCAAGGTCAGAGTTAAAACGAGATTTTCACGGATCTTATCTTCTGATCTGCTTGAAGACGTGTGTGCAGCCACCAGACGGAGCGCGGTGTAATCTTTACAGCACCCCAGCTCTAACGTCAAGCTCACAAATCAAGGTCAAATCTCATGCAAGGTCTTTGCTCGTCTGGGCTGTTGCCATAGATTGCTGTATAGATCGTCGACGGGGGTTTGATGCTCCGTGCACATTTTGTTGCCAATGAAATATTCTCCTTTGAACTTTTGCTTCGGGTCATTTCCATTTGCAAATTTAATAATTTGCTTGAACCCTTTCTGTCCATTTTTGTTTCATATCACGGTTCGTTTTTTTACAGGAATCACTTCATTTATTTTGTGTCTGCTACAGAAACGTTCCGATTATTATCAGAGGGACCCAGCGATGATACTTGTCCTGCAGTTTGAGAACCTTAAGACCAGTTCCTGTATTTCAGGCCTTCAACCCAATCTGAGCACAACCTGTCTATCTTAGAATGCACCGCTAGGCCTGTCGCGATAATCAATCAATTAATTAATCGCACGATGAATGAAAATGATCAGCCTTATTTTGATTTATCAGCTTTATCATTTCTTCGTGTCTCTCTCTTTCTACTGAAGACACTGGATGACAAAAGGTTCAACTCCGGTTCTTCACCGACTCCTCCGTTTAGTTTTGAAATCTGATTGAATCGTCCAAAATCGTGTTTTAGGATCGTTAAAGCAGCTAAGCTACGAGCTAAGCTAACAGGCTGATCTCAGGAAAAAACCTCCGTCTTGTCGAAGCTCCAAAATTCACGGTTGAAACTTGTGTCTTTGTGTAAAAAGTTTTTCTCTGCAAAAAGAAGCCGAGAACTTGTTTACCGATTTTTGATTTAAAGCTTTGCAAATGCTACGCTGAAGAGCTCAAACCACACAGAGCGTCCGCCATTTTGAGAACCAAAAAAAAAAAAGCAACGAGAGACAGCTCATGTCACGTCATGGGGCCTCCCTCCCATTTTTCTTAGAGACACGCTGCTCGCTCCCTCACTATCCATCCTTCGGTTCAAACAGTTTTGTACTGACATCCAGTGGTCAAAAAAGGTACTACACACAAAACAAATTAACCAACATTTCTTCTTAAATTTGACAATAATTACCAATTATTGTCAAATTTCAAACAATATTATCGTTTATCGCAATAATTTTGAGACAATTAATCGCCCAGCAGAATTTATCGTGACAGGCATCACAGAAAGAAACACCGTTTTTCGAGTCCCGTAATATTCTTTATTGACAGATTTAGCTTTTTCTCACACGCTTGTTGCTAAACTAGGGACACCACCTAATTTTTCCTTTGGCTCTAAATCTTAGAAACGACTCGTTTGATTAAATACGTTCAGCACTCGTTCCATTATTTTACACTGTTCCGATCATTTTCAAATGTCTGCAATGCAGAAACTAATCTCTTGTCACTTAATCGATTCGATGAGACTAAACTAAATATCAAGGTTGATGCTTTCTGCAAAAACAGTCAAAATAAACGCAATAATCTTTTTTGTCCTTACCATACTGATTTGGAGTTGTGAATTATAAATAACGCAGGTTCACTTTTATCTTTGTTTGATGGTTACATATAAATAAATGTCATAACATGGGTTTCTAATGCGTTCCAGTTGGAAAGGTAAGTTTTTGTGTAGAGCCTGACCGATATGGAAATTTTGACTATCGCCGATGTCTATATTGGGCGTGGGAGGAGACTAATGCCGACCATCGTTATCATGGCTGGCAGTTTTTGAGCTTGGTCCACCCCAAGAATCTGTAAACAGCTACTTTTAAACCTGTTTTAACTCTTGAAGTCTTCCTAACGTGTTCACATTTTCTGTCCTCCACTGTTCACCATAGTTATACAGTGTGCTACAAAAATATAAATTAAACAAACGTCCTCCCTGATCATTGTTTAAAGTCACGTATGGAGAAGGTCTCATTAGTGACCACATCTGCTTTTTTTCTTTGCAGAGAAGTAAAGATTTCAGACAAAATGCATTTCGTTGAGTACAACAAATAGTAGCCTTTGCTATCTGAACGTTAGCTTGCTAACTTGAGAGGCACGTTGCTAATGACAAGTGAGTTGGAGGATTTGTTGATTTTTGTTTTACAGACCAGTTACAGTGTTTCCCCTAGTTTACTTGTCTTGGCAGGGCGCTCATCTCTTTCGAGATTTTTGTTGCAGGGAGAGACGTCTGTGTTGCGTGCTGTTTGTACTGACAGCTTTTGAGTGGGTGGGGGGGGGGGGGGGGTGGAGATGGCTCAGCATGAGTGGAGATGGAGCGCTACCTCCATAGTCATAGCTTTTTAGCTAACGCGTAAGTATTGCGCGTTACTAGCCTAGCGCTATGACATTGGCACCAGTTGTCAACAGGGGTGGCGGGGACTTCAGTTGGCGGGGTGCTTGGTTCTGTTTTGAACCAAAAGGGCGGGGCACCCTGCTTGTTTAATGAAAGGGGAAAAACTGAAAACAAACTTACCGTGCTCCGTTCAGCAAAATACGCCACACAGTTTTGCTCCTTGCTTCGGTTGCGCTGAAAGTGAAACTTAAGTGAACAGTCATGACTTGAAAGTAGTCTTCATGCTCCCTCTGCTGGATACATTTTACAATTACAGGTTGTTCCCAGTGTTAATATCAGCACATAATAGGACAATTATCACCAATTGGTTGTCGCCAACATTCAACATATCGGTCGGGCTCTAGTTTTGTGTATGAAGGAATGTTTTAGCTTAATTTATTATTCCTGTTAATTAAACACAGTGTTCCGTATTAACGTGCAAAACGAGGCGATTGTTCATGTAAGTATGATGCATCTTTTTTGTTTGTGCAGTTTGCACCTCACCACCTTCTGCCTGCAGTACAGGCCCACGATTGTTGCGTGTGTCTGCATCCACCTGGCCTGTAAGTGGTCCAACTGGGAGATCCCAGTGTCCACAGATGGGAAACACTGGTGGGAGTATGTGGACCGCACTGTAACACTCCAGCTGCTAGATGGTAGGACGGAAAACCCCGTACCTGGAGCTGAAACTGGATTTTAAAAATCAGAGAATTGCACTCGGGGTTTAAAGGGTTGTGATTGTTGCTTTCAGAGCTAACCCACGAGTTTCTTCAGATTCTGGAGAGGACGCCCAGCAAGCTGAAGAGGATACGAAACTGGAGGGTACGTTTAAAAGACATTTTGCTCCTCAGCTGAGGAGCTTGCTCAAGTCAAACTGAAGTGCAGAGTGCGAGCTTTTGAAAAGTTTTAAAAGCTGCAGTGGGTTTCGCTAGAGTCGGAATCTCACCGGGCCAAGACTGTTGGAGACTAGTTGGTGAACTTGAGAAAGTTCCAAAACTTCTGTGGGGTTCTATTATGAATCACAGAGGCTTGTCGCTTTAATTCAAATACAAATACGCAAAACAAATTTCTCCCAAAATAGTTGCAAAGTTGTCACGAGTGTCTCTAGTCCGTCTCAGTTTAGTTTCTGCAAGCTCTAGTGAACTACTTCATCTAATTCTACACAGTAATTCAAAGCAGCACTGAGCTGAATTATTAGCATCAATTTAAAGATGACCCACAGTTTCGACTCCGTCTCAGTTTAGTTTCTGGAGGTTCTAAAGCTCCAGAGCTGTTCTTGGACACCCACACGGGAACTTTCCTCGAGACAGAAAACGTCCGAGGCTACCGCTCTGACCGTCCAGATCTAAAAGACACTCAGGATAAATAATCCTTAAAGTGACTATATTCATTTCTAAAGCTTACTCCTGTGCATTTTGAAAGCATGATTTTTAAAAGTTGCCTTGCGAAACATGGTTTCAAAATCTCAGAATTTAGAACTGAACACTCCCTTTTTCTCACAATTTTTGAGTTGCCAACAGTCGCAGTAAGATGCTCAGTTCCTTCAGTACTTTAGTTTTCTGCAGGCTGAACATGTACCGGTGCACAAACCAGCCGCCCCTCCTTCATGTAGGTCGTTAGGATCTTTGTCATTTCTAGGATATTATGGTAAAATGTTGTCAACTTTTATGTTGTAGGCTATCCAAGCAGCTAAGAAACCAAAGACCGAAGGCGTGACTGTGGACAGTGCCTTCCAGGGGACGTCTTTAGAAAGTCTTCCTGACGTCTCCAACTCCTTCTTCCCGTCCATCTTGACCTCAGATTCTACAGAAATGTCCACCCTGAACTCCATCACGGGCCCCTATTCCTTGTACCAGCCTCTCAGCGAACAGTCAAAGTCTTGTAGCTACGACCAGTTCTCCCAGCCCCCGCACTCGGACTTCATGCTGGTCAAACACAAAGCTGCAGCCGGCTCCAGCGGCGAACACCAGCAAGCCGGTGTGAACGCCACTGCCTTTTCCCGATCGCAGAAAGTCCTGACTCTAGAAAAGTACCGGGAGAAACACGCGGCAGAGCTGGCCTTGCAAAATGGCGTAAAGGAGGAGCTAAGCGCGGACATCTACGCCGCCCCCGCCGTGGCCTCGCACCACCGCAGGAAACGCTCTCAGCCACAGCAGGCTGCCCAGTCTGGGGACGGCAGGAAGGAGAAGAGCTCCAAAAAGCCCCGACACGCACCGTCCTACGTAGAAAACGGCTCCGCCTCTAGCGAGGAGTTCAAAATGCGAATCAAAGTTTCGTCGGAGCAGGGCGGGACTCTGTCCGGCAAAGACAAGCACAAAGAGCACAGTGGCCACCACCACTCCAAACACTCGTATCCCCTCAGCGGACACAGCAGGGGGGCCGTAGACAATGCCTCCTTTTCTGTTCGAGCTCCCAGCAGCCACTGCACCAACGGGAGTTCGTCTAGCTCGTCTCGTAAGAGACAGCACTCAGACGCCGGCGGCCACCACCACTCATCTAAGAGCAGCAGGTCCTCCAAAGGAGGCCTGAGCTCGTCTCACTACCCATCTGACGGTGGCCAGAGAGTGATGGAGCTCCACGATGGAACGAACGGGATGCTAATGTCCAACGGCCAACACACTGACTACAAAAACACCTTTGACATGCTGGACTCTTTACTAAGTGCCCAAGGAATGAACTTGTAACTCTGAGTTCTTAGAGCGATCTAAGATAAAGTATTACCACGTTTCATAGAGTTTAAAAAGTGATTTTATTTGTCTTAAGTTATCTGAATTCTGCTCCACCCTCACCACACACTGACTTCTGATGATTCTTGTGAAATCTTAGAGCCGTGTACTTTTACTTTGCAACGCAATCAGTCTTGTATGAAGAGTTGTAAGAACGCAGTTTAGGTGAGAGAAAAATGTTCTTTCGAGAAAAGCTGCCAGATTTTAACGTGCATGTTGTTGGTCACAAAAAGGAAAAAGGTTTTTAACAGTTCATTTTGTTTAAAAAAAAAATCATCTCAGGTCTCAACTTTTTTTTGTAAGAGAAATCTTGTGGAGAAGTTTCACCACATCAGTTTGTGGCCGAGCATTTGAATCAGACTTAAAAAAAACAAACCACGGTCTGCTTTCTTCCTAGAGTGCGTCGATCGTTTGCAACAAATACGACCGTGACGCCGACTGCATTTGCTGTTACATCGTCTAAAAGAGCCACACTCGCAGGGGTTCCCAACGTTAGTCCCTGAGGAACACCTTCCTGCATGTTTCAGTAGTTTCCCTGCTCCAACACACCTGATTCAGTGATTTAATTCTTGTTCTGCAGAAGCCTGTTAATCACCCATGAGTTAAAATCAGGTGTGTCAGCGCAGAGAAACAACTAAAACAGGCAGGATGGTGTTCCTCAAGGACCATGGTTGGGAAGCCCTGCGTTTAGTGCAGACTCATTTTAGAACTACAGATGAAGTTTGTTAAAACTGCTGTGGAAGTGCATCCAAAAACTAAATTGCTACAAAAAAAAACCAACAAAAAAAAAAAACTGTGATTGTTCTTATAACTGACAACTGTTGAGTATAATAAATGTTATTTACCATCAGAAAAATACAGATTTCTAAAATTGTGTATGTAGGACTGTAGTTCCAAGTTAAACTGTTGCATCAGTCCGAACTATTCTGTTGTACTACGAGATCCAAAGCAGACTGTGTTGATGATCATGCCCTTGGTTTGTGTATCGGAAGCCCAAATAAATGATGCAAAAGGGATTTTTTTACTCTGCAGCCATTTTATGGAAAAGCCAACATGTGGCAACGTAAGAGCCTGAGACGACAAGCATGGGTTTTACTAAAAGGGAAGCTAGAGTCGGCAAACGTGTGTACTGGGAGCGTTAAAAAGTACTGGAAACCTCTGTTTAACAGATTGACCAACATGGAGACATCATCAGTACGGTTGAACGTTACTGATCAAAAGTGCAACGTGAGAAAATAGATGTTTGGACAAGTGGACAGCTTCTACCTTTTGACCTGGGAGTTGAATGACAATGGAATTTGTTTAAATACAATGAAAGTAGACAAACTGTGTGCCACGCCGCAGAGTGAAGAGGGGACTTCAGTCCGTCCGGCTCACCTGCGACACGGATAACTTAAAAAATAAGTGCGATACGGACCTTTGTTTTGGTACGTGGCTATATATAGGTGTACCAAAGGTCACTATGAAAAATGAGTTGCCATGTCAGAATCCAAAATGGCCACTGCACATGTGGTCCAATCAGTGGAATGTACTGTAGGTGTCAGAAGAGCTAGTCTAAACCCCATTTGTCAAGGTTTTCAACTGGCCGAACCTTCACTTTCTAAACGTTTCAAGTGAACTCTGATCAGTTAGGGTTCGTCACCATTTTCACGTAGCTCCCTTTGTTAGAGCAAGTTTGGTTGGTTCTAACAATTTTATATCACGTTAACCCAATAAGATGTGTAGTTCTTTAGTTCATGCTCAATCATCCAGGCGCCAAATCCAATAATGGTCAGTCAGGTCATCTGGACAGTTTCTTTTTTGAGGAAAGACGTTTCGGTCCACTAAAAGGAGTGTACTGCTTAGTGGGGAAAACGGTTTACTAGGGACTCCTCAGACTGATGAAGTCCTCCGGATAGAGGGTGAAACGTCTTTCCACAAAAAAGAAACTGTCCAGAAGACCCGATTGACCATTGGACTCTTAAAGCTGTTAATACTCCACAAGAACCAAAAAGAACGGTAGTCGTCTCCCAGGGCTTTGAAAAAAAAAGACCTCTTTGTTTTCAAAGCTTTAGTTTTGGTATCCTGATGCATGCTCAATAATCCAGGTAGACCAGATTGAACTTTTTTGGATTTAGTTTTGGTAGTTTTTACAGGTTTTTCCTCAACACGTCTGTATAGAACGTTTTGCTTATAGTGCATAAAACAAAATGGACTGTACTTTTATATCACCTTTCTGTCTTATCAAGACACTCAAAGCTCTTCACGCTACAATCTGTGCCTCATTGACCCATTCATACAGCTCTATACTAGATCTCTACAAAGATAACTGAACAAATCATTCTAAAGAGACTAATCAGTGATTTATCACGTTCATACACTGATGGACACGCATCAGAGGCTGTGAGGGTTCAGTGTCTTGCCCAGGGACACTTCAGCATGTGACTGCTGGTGGATTCAAACCCCCAACTCTTGTATTGGAGGACGACTGCTCTAACCGCTCAGCCACAGGCGTCCTCTTGGGGTAAGGACTTCTGCTTGTGAATTTCTTTTGAAGCATAAAATGTCCTGGCCAAAGAACATTGTTGTCGTTCATGAACTTCATGGCACCTCGGGAAAACAGTTTTCTTGCTGAGTATTAAGTTTTGGCTCCTTGGCAGGTGGTATACTGCATCCATCCATATTCTATTCCTTATTCTTGGTTTGGTCACAGACGCAACAAGTCCAGGAGAAAAGTTCAGATGACCTTCCCAACATCCCTCTGCAGCTCCTTGGGGAGCTCAAGGTATTCCCAGTACTGAATGGATATTATTCTTTTGGCTTTTCCCTCTTCAGAGGTCTCCACAGCAAGTCCTCCTTCATCTCACTGTCCTCACTCCAACTACCTCCATGTCCTCTCTAACTGCATCCATATATCTCCTCTGTCTTTTTCCTGGCAGCTGCATTTCTAACATCCTTCTACAACAGAGCTGGTCTCACCACTGTCTTGTAAACTTTTCCTTTGCTGACAGCCTTTTGTCACAAATCACTCCTGAACCTTTTCTCCATCACTCCATCCTGCCTGGACTCTCTTCTTCTCCTCTTCACCACACTCCCCATGTTCCTGGACAGTGGACCCCAAGTCCTTGAAGTCCTGCACCTTTGTGACCTCTGCTCCTTGTAGCCTCACTGTTCCACCTCCTCCCTCTCATTCACACACGAACTCCGGCTGACTTTCATTCCTCTTCTTTCAAGTGCATACCTCCACCTCTCCAAGTTCTCTTCCACCTGTTCTGTTCTCACCACAGATCACAATGTCATCTGATTTATTACATCCCTGTCTCAGGGTTGGGACGTAGATGGACCAGCAGACTGAGGGCTTTGCTTATTGGCTCAGCTCCTACTTTACCAAAACTGAATGGATTAGAGTTAGAGTCAGAGATTCTTTATTGTCATTCGCACCTCATGTGGTACATGTGGTGGAGCGAAATTATGTACACGGGGTCCCAGTTACATCCAACAATAAAATGTATAAGAAAAACAGTAATAACATCTAAGAACTAAATATACACTAAGCACTCATAACATAAAACATTGAACATCAGCACAAACATGAACATGAGTCTGTGAGCAGATGTGCACGCATGAACACATCAACATTGAAACAGATCAGCAGCAACATGAAACAGATCAGCAGCAACATGATATGGTTTTTCACAGTGATTATTCTAGTTAGAGATTCATGAGTCTAACAGCCTCAGGGTAGAAGCTGTTCCTCAGTCTAGTGGTTCTACACTTAATGCTCCTTAACCTCCTTCCTGAGGGGAGTGGGGCAAAAGGTGTGTGTGCTGGGTGGGTGGGGTCCTTCATGATGCAGGTGGCTCTCTTCCTGCATCTGGAGGTGTAGATGTCTGTGATGGTGGGGAGGCTGACTCCAACATCTTCTGTGCAGCCTTCACCACTCTCTGCAAAGCTTTTCTTTCTGCAGCTGTGCAGCCTCCATGCCACACGTTGATGCTGGAGCACAGGATGCTCTCCACTGCACACCTGTAGAAGGAGGTGAGGACTGAGCTTCCAGACCAGCTCGCCTCAGCCGCCTGAGGAAGTAGAGTCTCTGATGATCTTTCTTCATCAGGCTGGTGGTGTTGTTGCTCCAGCTGAGGTTGTCATTCATGTGTACACCCAAGTACTTGTAGCTGGAGACCACTTCCACCGCAGATCCTCTTATGTTCAGGGTGGTGTAGATGTTTTTGTTCCTTCTGAAGTCCACAATCATCTCCTTTGTCTTCTTCACATTGATGTGAAGGTTATTCTCTCTGCACCAGCTCTCCAGGTGTTCCACCTCCTGCCTGTAGCTGGACTCATCATTGTTTGTGATGCATCCCACCACCGCTGTATCATCTGCAAACTTTACAATGTGACAGCCTGGATGGGTAGATGCACAATCATACGTGAACAGAGTAAACAGGAGGGGGCTCAACACACATCCCTGAGGAGAGCCAGTGCTGAGGGTTATGGTGGAGGAGGAGAGGTTGTGGATCCTCACTAACTGTGGTCTGTTTGTTAAGAAGTCTAGTACCCAGTTGCAGATGGAGGGACTTAGTCCTAGTGTGGATAGTTTGTCCATCAGGGTTTGGGGGATCATGGTGTTGAAGGCGGATGTGAAGTCCACAAAGAGCATACGGACGTAAGAGTTTTTCTGCTCCAGGTGGTTGAGAGCAGTGTGGACCACAGAGGAGATGGTGTCCTCTGTTGATCGATTCTCACAGTATGCGTACTGATGAGGGTCCTCGTTGATGTTGATGGTTGTTCTGATGTGAGTCATGACCAGTCATGACTTTATTGATGTTTCATGTACAAAATTATTGGTCATTGGACATTTAGTCTATTATTGCTGGTAAAGTGTCCCAGACAGAATAGATTTTTTCCATTATTCGTGTCCTACTTATAGTCATCTTTACCCGGCCTTCAAAGTCCAGGTAAGTCCAGGTCATGACCTAGAACACTTAAAAAGGCCTCAACTCTACTTGGTTTTAAGAAGTGCAACAAAAACTAGTCTAAACTCCTACTTTATCTTCTAATGCACACACAGCTAGCTTGCAGGAATGAAAAGAGCATCCGAACGGGACAGACGGTTTATTCTGAGCCTTAAACGTTGGATTTCTTCCTCATTGAATTCAAGCCCTCGCTGCGTTTGAGAAAACTGTCGTTTGCCAAAGAACATTTTCATCAAAATGGAATGTACCTGTTGAAAAACTACAGGAAACCTTTGACCTCCGTACCTGCAAACAAAGACTGCTGTACCAAATATTAACTTTGATTTCCACAGGTGTTCAAATACTTATTTGCAGCAGTAACACACAAATAAATGATTAAACAATCATACATGGTGATTTCCATGATGTCTCTCACAGTGGACAAGCACCTAACATGAACATTTCAGACCCTCCACGGTGTCTAAGTGGGAGAACTTGTAAAGTCGCAGGTGTTCAGACACTTATTGTCCTCACTGTACATCAGTGGTTTCTTGTTATTTGTTACCGGTGACAGAAATACGTTATCCGAACACATTTTTCAGCCTTATTAATATCGAAGGGGTTAGTTTTGTTGCTGTGACCGATAGGACATGGTTGGAAATCTAGTCAGCTACTCTGTGAGTAAATGTTCTGTTCGTGTCATTTACTTGGTTCTTGCAACCAAAAAAAGGTGTTTGATTGCAACACCTAGTATTTGGACTCCGATTTGGGTTTTGCTTTGGACTCCATCCTTGTCCCACCACGCAGCCTCAACGGTTCACTTGTGGGCGGCACATAAATCCAGTTCTTGATAATTAACCAGCGCCATCTGAGCAGACGCAGCGTTTTCACAAAGTATTGCTTTCTAATTTTAGCGCGAAAGACAATGGGGAAATTCAGCGGGGGGACGTCGGTGAAAATTCAACCATCTGGACGCACTTGCATACTGGAGGGAGGGCGATGATTTATTTTCGGCAACCTCTCGAACCCAATAAGAGACGAGACGCCTACTGCTCGAAAATCCGCAGAGGGGAAGAGAAAGGAGAGCTGCCTTTGTGAGCAACAAATCCCAGAATTAGGAGCCATCTGAAAAGGAAACACCATCCAATCCTCTAATCACCAGTTAAAGAACAGAGGAATGCTGCTCATAGCCGATCCCATGCACCAATACTGTCCATCCATTATCTTTACCTGCTTCACAAATACAGTCATGATGGGTCTAGGTAGTTGATTTAAAGATAATCAGTGATTTATTTGATGTTCTGATGAATCATTACTGGTTGTAAATAAAAAAAAAGACAATCCTATTGAAGACTGCCTCATTCCCACTAGATGGCAGTATGAGCTTTGGACCTCAATGCCAGAAAAGGCAGATCAACACGTTCAACATCATTTTTCTGTTTCTGAAGGAATTTTTTTCCAAGAGAACAGGATGCGATGTTGAATAACCTTGAAATAAAAAGAAAATAAAGGATGCTGGTGTTTGTTTTACAAATCCGAACTGCCTCATGGCGCACCACCGCAGTCCCAACAAACTTGTACTGGCCAAAAAAAACAACAACTTTTAATTCGATCCATCTAATTAAGACAAGTTGAAGAAATTTACCGGAAATGTTACGGCACTTGTTAATTTCATGTGTGGAGTCCATCAAATAGGGCAGCGTGTGGCGCACTTTAAACCCATACGAGCCTGAATGCAAATGATACCCAGGAAACTGTGCAGGGAAAGTGTTATAATTATAAGCCGCTGAAAGTCCATTGTCATTTCTGTCTGAGAGGTCTCTCTTGAAAAATCAGGAGCTGATGGAAACCCTCTAAGTACCTGAGATAGAGCCAGAGGGGGGAAACGACTGGGCCTGGGCTGCTATTATACCATGCTAGTGCAATTATATTCAATGATTGGCAGGAGAATAAATTAGCCTCCGTCTTCATGGCGTGGTTTACGTCTTTCCTTTAGTCCGTTCTTTTCACATAATGAAAAAATAATAATCTTTGTCATTCCTTTAGGGCGCAGTGCAAAACAAGACAGATTTACTCTAATTATTCTCTTTACCGGCCCAGTTTATCTCTGCATCCTCTCGTGGCCTCAACACCAGAGACCCGTGTCTGCGGTGGGGTCCTCACAGCACCAGATGTCCTTTAAAAGCAAAAATAATCTGTTGATGTGAAATGCCTCCCCCCGCCGCATCATCAATTATTCACCGGCTTCGACATTTGAACTAATTATGGAGCACCGATGGCCCATTTGAGCAGGGTCCTGTCAGATGAAAGCTCGGTCCTCCCTGACAGCAGCGAAGGCGGCAGAGTGAAGTGGCGGCGCCGGTGGAGGCTGCAGCCATTAAAATGAACGGAGAGCTTCTCTAACCATCATACACCTCTGACACACACAAATAATAATAATAATTTAAAAAGCATGAATTACTTCCTCACACTCTTGTGAAGACGTGCATAAACACAACGCCCGGCCACACACGGATGCGCTCGCCACCTGTGTGGGTTGTTTGGCCTCCTCATCCAGACCTCTCTGGTTTTAATTAGCCTGCTGCTCAAGTGTTTTCCTTTTTATATTCTCTGAAGGGCCGTGATAACGGCTACAACCGAGATGGAGGCTCACCGCTGCTTTGTTTCATTAGCGAGAGCAGAACGAGCCGGCAATCACAGCACCAAGAAATCCCCCTTCTAATAATCATTTCCCTCCTAATGGTTCGGTTCAGACTCTGCTAGAGCTGTTTGTCATCAATGCCTCTGCAGCTGAACGGACTGACGATAACAATATTATTAATATTAACATGCATTTTATTGTATGGATTCATACCTGAAAATGTAAAAGTAACAAATATTGTCACAGCTTTCCACAGAAGATTGTTTTTAGACTGTGGCTATCAGTCTTTACACTAAGCTAATTAACTAAGATAGTTAGCTTAGCTTAGCTCAGAAAACAAGCGAAGCTAACTAGCTTAGCATGACACCTGAGAAACCCACGGTTGCTGTTCAGGCGTCATGCTAAGCGAGTTAGCTTAACATCAAAATTCATGCTCAATAATCCAGGTAGAACATCCAACAAAGTTCAGACAGGTCATCTGGATGGTTTCTTCTTTTGTTGAGATATTTCGTCCATCAATCCGAGGAGCCACAAACTCAGTCCCACAAGCAGCACACTCCCATGATAGACCAACCATCAGTCCGGTCCAGACGACCTGGCTGGATTATGGAGCATGAACTTTGATGTTTTGAACCAGTTTGGCTGTAACTGCCTCAGAGGAGTCGACGGGGGAGAGGGTGGGCCCCAGAAACCATCTTATCATCAGCAAACTGGTTGATCCACTGTGGGAGTTGCTGCTTGTGGGACTGAGTTTGTTGCTGTGCGGCTCCTCGGACTGATGAAGTCCTCTGGATGAAGGACGAAATGTCTCAACAAAAAAAGAACCGTCCAGATGACCGGACTGAAAAATGTTGGGTTTTATACCTGGATTATTGAGCATGGACTTTGTTGTTACTGATCTGTTGCTAATTTACTTTAGTTGCAAAATTCACTTTTTTTTTTTAGACGTGACACTGCCATCAAATTCAAAATACGTTTTGGTTCAATTTCTTGGTTTGGAGCCGTGTTGCAATATGAATAAAATATGGGTTTATGAGATTTGCAAATCATTGTGCTTGTTTTTATGTATATTCTACAAAACATCCCGACCTTTGGGAATTGGAGCTGTTAACTGAATTTAGTGTTGAGCAACCAGCTCAAGGGGAAACGAGGTCATAGCTTTAGAAAACAGAAGGCGTTTCTTTTATTGTGAAGAGTGCATAACGCAAATAAAGGAATACGATTAGAAATAATGTAGAAATTCAGTTCTTAACCATGGAGTAGATTATGTGCTGCGGTAGTCAGTTGAAAGTACCTTTAAAACAATCCAGACGTTGCTCTTAAACTTCCCGTTCCTAAGAGTGCTAACAGGTATTGTGCGATCCGGTTTTTGCCGGAGATGCTGCTGGATGTCATCGTGAAGCTAAACGTTATGGATTATGAGTGTGAGTGGGAGGATGAGGAGGCGGACAATGAGTTGGTTATTGAGAGAGCTGAAGCCAAGAGGTGGGAGTTGAGGCTTTCCAAAACTGGATTTGGGTTGACGGTGCATGGATTTTTATTTTTTTTGGTGACACTGGTAAAGTAAATCAGTGAGGGGGCCTGCCAGGGCTTTATGGATATTTTTAGTTTTAAGATGCAATAAAAGCATCTTGGTTGCGTAAAAGCATCTTGGTTGCGTACAAAGAGGATAATACTGTAATGCTGAGTCAAATCTACCACCGACAAACATAGATAAGTGACAAAATCCTGTTTTTGTTGCTGAAACATCAGCAGTTCTCCATCAACTCATCTTTAATGGGAAAGTTATACGTGCAAGGCTTCTGTTGGAGCATTGTGGAGGTCATACAACTAATCCTTTGTGTCTCTTGAGAATCAAACATCCACCAGTGGCTTCACCTCACCTTCATACCTTTATATTCTTTATTTGAACCGTCGTCTCAGTTTCACAAAGGTGCAAACACTCATTTTTGGACTCGTTTGCAGTTGAGATACGTATAAGACATAAAAACACCTACTGAAGTTTGTTCACGTCTTGAATTATTGTGCATGCATGTTGACACAGAATAATTAGTCGACATCGTCTTTCCGTTCCTGCTCACATTGTTTTTGTTGCTATAATTACCTGTAGAACCTCATTATCATCTTCACGTCTGAAGCTTGTAGACTTGTTTGAATTATGAATGTTAAAAACATGTGGATTTCACCCCACCCCACTAAATATTTGCAGGGTCATAGACATGTCAAAACCTCTGTTTAGTTTTTGGAAGGGGAGTTTGAGATCGTCATCATTGTATGTTCTCATCCAATGGCAACATTAGTTATTAGTTTGACAATCCATCCTACAGAGTTTTGTCCTTTTCAATCAAAAAACAAACCTCCTTAGAAACACAATCTGTCAGCTGCCAAAATGGATCCTCCACCATTAACTGCTGTCAGACGGTCTACACCAGATTTCCTGTGAGCAGAGCTGCCTCCTGCTCACTAATACAGCAGATAGAAATCTAACCAGTGGAATTAAATCACGGGGCGGATTCATATAAACCCTGACAAACTCATGACTTTTTAAAAACCAGTTGTGGTCGTCAGTCCAACTTTTGCCTCTCCAGGTGCACCCTGACACCTCGCTCCTTTTATCGCGGCTGGCAGAACCTGCCTGCTGTACCACATAATTAAATAAGATTCCCATCATTGCACAGGATCGTTCCGTGTGGGCTGATGGTGAGTGTTGCTGCAGCCAACTTTCCCCCCTTTTTCTGCACCGGCCCACTCGCACTAACTGGCATTACTGAATATCCCCAAAAAAAGAAAGTGTGGGTGTGAAGATGTCCTCGGCTGAGTGGCCAAAACGAAGCCCACTCAGTCAAATGTGGGAAGACTTATCAATACACTGCAATGGTTGGGACACAGGTACATCTGGTTGTGAGCTAAACTGAAGCTGTTCATGATGAAACACAGCTCAGTTTTAATACAGTTTGACATGGTAGTAGCTGAGAGTAATCCGCAACGCATAACCAAGCGGTACACGTAGGAGATCTCATAATATCGTATGAGAATGTGCTAAATGCTATTCACCAGGTTTGACCAAAACGGTTCCAACGCCATCATTTCTCCACGCAAGAAGAGTTCTCCCGTTGTGGAACCAAGAGGGATCTTGGAAAAACCCTCCGTCCGTCTGGTAAGCTGGAGAACTTGAAAAGTAAAGTGTCTTAGTGTCTGGCTGAATCTAGATATAAGAAAGGAGACAAAACTTGCTAGACCCAACAAAGTTAGGTCAGGTCCTCTGGACGGTTTCTTTTTGTTGAAACGTTTGGTCTTTCATTGACACGCTTCATCAGTCCAAGGAGCCACAACAAACTCAGTCCCAGTAGCACACTCCCATAGTGGGCCAACCAGTTTGATGGTAATAAGATGGTTTCTGGAGTCCGCCCTCTCCCCCTTTGATGTTTTGAACCGCTTTGGCCATGGCTGCCTCAGACGAGTCGACGGAAGAGGGCGGACTTCAGAAACCATCTCATCACCATCAAACTGGTTGACCCACGATGTGAAGGTGCTATTTATAAGACTGAGTTTGTTGCGGCTCCTCGGACTGAAAGATGAAACGTTTCAACAACAATAAACCATCCAGAGGACCTGACCTAACTTTGCTGCCTTAAAATTATAGCTTCCTCAGATGATTGGGGTAGCTGGTGGGGTAGCCAAATATGAATCTATGGTAGCCAAGGTCACCATTGGCCACGCCCTGGCTCCGCCACTGTGCCTCCCTCTCCTTGCCAGGATCAGTCGCTGCGCCGCCTCACACAAGCAAAAAACCACCTACCTCTCTTATACAATGTAACTTCTACCCAATTAAATATCTTGCATCAAAAACATTAAGGCATACCTGCAATCCCTGTTCTACTCCATTCCAGAAAAAAATGATCTTCAAAAATACAAACGTTCACTATTGAAATCCCTCAGTACTGAGTACATTATTGTTGTTTAAACTAGGCCTTTGATTTGTGAGGTTTTTTGGGCTTAGTTCCCAAATAATCTTTGGATAATGTTGTGAAGTTCATTTGTAACGTCGCGTAGTGAAAGAACATTGTGGCTGCATTCACAAGCTACTTCCTGTTAAAGCAACAAGTTGTCTGGTTGTGATGGAGGGAAGACCGGGGGATTTGTTGCATCATATTTTTTGGCTGGAAGTGGAACTTCAAAATGTGAATCTAACTTTACAGAAGGTCAAACGTTTATTTGCTGCTAAGAAAAGATGTCCTTTAGGTTCCTGGTTTGACTGAACTAGAGGTAAAAATAAAACGCCAACGCTCAAGAAACTAACTTACACCCAAAGGAATTGTTCCTAACACCTCAAACTAAAGTGTAACTTGCTATTTGGCCTTTTTAAACATATCCTAAACTTTTGGAATAGAACTGGTGTATTTTTCTCATCCTGTTTTTTAATTTGAGAAGGCGTTAATCATCTAATGGCAGAAATCCCAGATCTGAATTAGAACCAAAACTTTTTCAATTGTTGCAAAGCCTAAAACAACTCTGTCCACCCATACGTGCTGGAAAACATTTGTAGCGTAACAGATATATTAACGGTCATGGTAAAAAGCAAACATCTTCTCTCATTGCTGAAGTTTACATATTAGATTTTTTACAAAATCAATACCTCAAGCGAACATTACAGAAGACAATCGTTGAGATTTGAGAACATTTGTTTATCCGTATCCTGAGGTCTGGACATTGACTGGACCATTGGAATACCTTGAAAGTTTAATTTTGGAGATTTGTTGGTTTGTGATTTTTGTCCTGTTGCATGGCACAATTCGGTCCAAGCTTCGGCTGAGGGACTGACAAGACTCATTTGATTCCAGAATCCTTTGGTCTACAGAGGAGTTCATGGTTGGCTCAAAGACAACAAGGTGTCCAAGGGTGCACAAGTACCCCCTTGTAACTCGCATAAAACAACATACATAAAACAAGAGGACAGCATAAGGCGCATTATACGCCCATCAACCAAGTGCTATACAGCAATCTATAGCAATGGCCCGGACAAGCAAGCATCTTGCATAACCTTTGACATTGATTTGTGTCCATCACTTTACAGCGCGTACGTGACACTCTGTCTAGTGATGATGCACAACTGTATCACTTTCCATTAAATTATCTTGAGGGAAGAGAAGTTATGGCGTAAGTTTACAAAAAGACTGAGACTATACCATAATACGTCCATCTTTCGAAGGGTGTATAGTAAAAAGAAATGAATAAATAAACATATAATCATCAACCATTTTATTAGAATCACTTGTTCAATTGCTTGTTGGCACGAACACCTAATCTGTCATTCACATGGCAGAAGCGTTCGGCCTTTAGGCATGTAGACGTCGTAAAGACTTACTGAAGATCAAAACTGCATCAGAACGAGGAAGAAAGGAGGTCTGAGTTACTCTGAATGTTGGTTGTCAAATGGGCTGGTCAAGTGCTGATCTACTGGGATCTACACAGTCATTGCTAGGGTTTGAAGCAAATGATCCAAAATATAGAAAATATCCAGATATTGGCATTTGTGTGCACAACAAAGTCTTGTTAATGTCAGAGGTCAGGGGATAATGGGTAGACCAAAATGACTGAAGGACAACAGTATCTAAAAAAAACACTTGTTACAAACAAATGGCTGCAGAATTAATACCACATCTGAACACAAGTCACCTTGAATCAAAGGGGCTATAGCAGCAGAAGACCACACTGGGTGCCACTCCGGTCAGCTAGAACACGGAACTGAAGATACAGTTCACAAAAACACAGAAACTGGACAATAAGCTTAAACCAAAGTTTAGCCGTGTTCATCCAGAAAGAAGAGGTTTTCTCCAGGCAACCCTCCCAAACAAGCTGCACTTGTTCAGCGTTTCACTGAATACCAGTGAATCCGTCTTGTAGAAATACGAACTCCAAAATGTTTGAAAAGGGTCCAATAACACTTCACAGACATACAGACACCAACACACATTACATAACTCAAAGACCTAAAATACAACTAGGAGCTCAAAAGATTTTTTTTCTTCAAAACAAAATGTTTGACTAGATAAACTGGGAAAAAAGAAAAAAGTATTCTTAAACAGATCGCCCAGACTGTTTTACGCCAGCTGGAAAGTGGCAGTTACAAAGTGAACTGCTTCTCGGTATCCAAGCGAAGAACGCTTTCATTTAGTTCGAGCAGACTGCTCAGACAAGCTGTTCAAAGATCTCACCGACTGCCGGCACACAGACAAACAAAAACCTAGAAGGATCTAACCGGCGGTAAGGACCCTTACAGATACCAACCTATAGAGTCTGAAGCCATTGCACCAATACCCGTCACTGCTCTACGTTTTCAAGTTATTATGGGATATTTTACTGACGGAGCAGAGGGCTGATGGAAGACAGTCGCAATCACCCTGTCCTTATTAGTCCAGAGACTGACTGTGCTCATTAGGCCAGCGGCAACACGATGGGGATCTATTCTCCTGAGGTGACCAAAAGGTGCTTACAAAGACCTTCCAAGTCCCAGTAATGATGCCCCGGACCTGTCACTCTTGTCACAAGACTGACATGACCTTTTTCTGGCTCCTGTACTGAAACAGACGACGAGAGAGATTTCACAAAATCAAACAAGAGAAGTTCTGTTTCGTCCCCAAGTCTGATAATCGACCCTGGTTTGCATTTGTGTACCACGTGTACGGTACAGTGAGGCTGATTAGCCTTTCACAAATGTCAACAAAGACTATTTCCCACATATTTATCAGGTGACTGTGGTTCAGGTTTTAATCTAAGCACAAACAGTCAGACCTTGCCATTAAGACCTATGAAATAGAGGCATGCTGAGCGGCTGAATGGATGTCTGGAAGCAATCTGTGAGAGACGGCTGATCAATGGCCGCCAAATGAAATGAGAGATGAAAAGATGTCTTTTAGGGCTCATGAAAAGGGAACTTTGTTGGAGGGCGTTTTGTTCGGCTTTCCATTTTTAACCTCAATCATCTGAACGCGGCGCGCATGAAAGAAGAAAGCGGTAATAGTGCGGCCTACTGCGGCTTTCTTCCTCTGATGTCAAGTGTCCCCTGGACACTTATGTGATTGCATGTGACATTTTAAAGAATGAGCTTACACGGCTCATATTTTCATCTCTGTTTTAGGCATTTTTCTATGAGCTTTCTCAACTAAATGGTAAAATATAAAGGTGCAGAATAATGCTTTGACCCAGGTCTGTGTATGCTTACTGTCTGTTAGCAAAATATCTCAAGAATCATGGGACAGATTTTAAAGGAACCTTCAGAAAGTAATCATTGGATGGACATCTACAAGTAATTACCTTCTGGAGTCACATAAATTCATGTTGGCCACCACAGCCAACTGACCTTAGAAAGCACAAAAACAAAAATTCAGTCAATTATACAGATATTCAAATATGGGTTGGTAGTAGCTGAGAGTCATCCCCAACAGTCCCTGAGGGATTTGAACGGTGAATGTTTGTAGTTTACGAGATGATTGTTTTTCTGCTCTGGAGTTCAACAGGGAATTCAAGTGGGGAGGAGTTGCACTGCGAAGAACAGAGGGAGGGGCTACTTTTATGGATCTGATGCAGCAGAGAGACGATTCCTGGTGAGCAGATGGAGACATTTCATCTACCATCAGGTGCAATGGCAGAGGAAGGGGGCGGCCAAGGGTGGCCTTAGGTCGTTTTCACACCAGATAGTCCGGTAGACTCGGTTCGGTTCGGGACCAATATTCATGACCTTTTGTTACATTTGAGCTGGTCTGTTTACATTCACACTGTACTGGAACCGCGCTGGAGTTCTCTTCTACCGGACCAAGACCCAGGTTTTAGCCCGGGCCAGAGTTCACCTTTTTGTTCCGTGACAGAGTTCGATGGTGCGTTCACACCTCCCTAAACGAACCGGACTTTCTAGGTAAACGAGCTAGAGCTCGGGACAACAGTGCTGGTGTGAACGCACCCTTAGCCAGAATTTTGTCTTTGGCCATCCCACTCATTTGAGACAACGATCCTTTTAGGCAATATACAAATTAGAAAGTATATATATTCCTGGGGCAGCTGGGGCTGAGTAGTTAAGAGTAGTCGTCCTCTAATGGGGGAGTTGAGGGTTCGATTCCACCAGCAGCCACATCTTGAAGTGTACCTGGGCAAGACACTGAACCCCTCATTGCCTCCGATGTGTGTCCCACTGGTGTATGAATAAAACTCTGGTCTTTTCCTTTAGTGACAGCACAATTAATGAACACCTAAATGACAAACCATAGATACATTTGCACCACTCCTTTATTGTATCAGCTCCGAGTGCTTTGTAGAGCTATGTGGTTTGATCCAGCCCTCACCGGGGGGCCTTCCCAAACAAAGCCTGATTGTAATGGGGCCACACGAGGCGCCGGTTTAACCCCACACGAGCTCCAACGTACAAAACGAGCACGAGCTCCAGCCAAGACATGCATTAATCCTGGCCAGATTGGGGACTGTATGAATTAGGCAGAAAATCTTATCTGTTTCCCCTCGTCGCCTGCTGGGCGAATTGATTGCGTTTTTGGATTTAATCCACGCCATGCCATGCATCTTGGGAGGCAACCGGGGAGCCATCTTGTATAAATAGAATTTAGGCTTGACAAAAGCCACCTCCAGCTGAGCAATGAGAAAGCATCCTTTCACCACTGCATGTCCCCTACTACGGCGAGTGGCATTTGGAAATAACAAGCAGAGGTTTTCATAAAATTGTTGTATTGATTTTCCTGATACTTTTCTGCAGCGGCGGCCTCTCCCGGGATGTCATCTGTGCATGCGACACTCATCAGGATGGATCAGCCCATTTAGGCAAAAACTGCCTTCTGTTGCAGCTTTCCTCAAGAAGTGATTCAGAGAGGGTGCTTTAATGAGATTAATTAAATTGTTTATGAGTGATGGCCCTCCACCAATTACCTGAGCCATAATACCGTTTTCCCCTCCTCCACCCAGGGCGTCGTGCTTCGATGAGCAGTGCCAGCCTTCTGCGAGCAGAGCCGCAGCGGCAAATGATTAATCATCTCATCACCGTCCCAGGAGATAATGTGACAATCAAGACAAAAGCCTCTCATCGGCTGTTTGTCCAAAGCCGAGAGCTGCTACCTAAGAGCCGACTCTGGAGGACTATTAGCCGGGTGTACAAAAGATACGGGATTCCTCTAGATCTTACACGGCACTGTAGAGGTTGGACTAAATGTCCAAAAGGTGGACCGCAGTCTGGTCCCAAAGGAAGTCTTGACTGGAATAATACCGTAATACTTTTGAGGCCGCGCAGTTTTTCTATCATCAGTGATCATTTTAGGTGCCGTAAAAAAAAACTGCCATAGCCGTCACCAAAAGAGGACTTAAATATAAATGTATTCTTGGGGGAGTGGTGGCGCAGAGGCTAGAGAAGGAAGGCCTGTGATCAGAAGGTCGCCGGTTCAACTCCTCCAACTGACAGCATCAAAATGTGGGTAGAAAAAGGTGAAGCACCCACACCTGCATATGCCCCATTCTGGGCCCCTGAGCAAGGCACTTAACCCCCACCATCTGCTCCTCTGGGCGCCCTAGACGGTAAATGGACTGTAACAAAGTCCATGCTCAATAATCCAGGTATACAATCCAACATTTTTCAGTCAGGTCATCTGGACAGTTTCTTTTTTTGTGCTGAAATGTTTCACCTTCCATCCAGAAGGCTTCATCAGTCAAGGAAACACACAACACAAAACTGATTCTTCCCCAAACAGCTTACTCCAAAGTGGAACAAACCAGTTATGTTGGTGCTAAGATGGTGCCTTTGGCACGCCCCGTACGAGAAGAACATGCAAAGTCAACACAGAAAGACCCCAGGTCCAACCAGGGATTGAACCCAGGACCTTCTTGCTATGAGGCAACAGTGATAACCACTGAGCCACGGTGTTGTCAGTACCTGTATTATTGAGCCTGAACTTTGATGTTTTGAACCACTGTCTCAGAGGTGACAGGGGAGAGGGCGGGCCCCGGAGGCCATCTTAGCACCAGCAAACTGTTTTTCTCCCACTATGGAGTATGCCGTTTGTGGGAATCAGTTTTGTTTGGTGGCTCCTCAGACTGAAGAAGTCCTTTGGATGAAGGACCAAACGTCTCAGCATAAAGAGTAAATTGTCCAGATAATCTGACTGAACATTGTTGGGTTTTATACCCGGATTAACGAGCATGAACTTTGATGTTTGTGCGAGTTAGTTCTATGTGGACACCGCCGAGGAAAGGAGCAGCCGAAAGAAGAACAAGTATTCTTGACCTTTGCTAGAATATAAATGTCCTTTGGTGGACTGAGCCTAGTTTTATTTTGAAGACCACAGGAGGTGCATTTGTTTGCCATAATGAGGTTCCTCAGTTCATGTTTTCCCAAACGACATCAGAGGAGCACGATGGAGAAGAGACCGTGGCTGCTTCTCATTCCAGAGGGGCAACGCTGCAGGGTCCGGCCTCCACCGTGTCCGCTTCCTCTTCCTCGCTGAAGGGCACCGAGGGTCAGAGACACGGAGGGGATCGCAGCGGAGCGTATGGCAGCCAGGAATCAAACCACAGCGGGACCCGGCCTCCGATTGGAGGGCCGGCGGCTCCACGCAGACTTTTATTGGCCCTTCTCCATCACACCTGTCACACTAGATTGGGTTTGGTGGAAGCATTTCCTTTAGCTGAAAAGGCCAAAGCAGATTATGCGGGCAGGCGGAGCTGAAATGGATTCCCAGCGCCTTCTCTCTGAATGCAAATCACGGTAAAACCAGAAACGAATCTGAACGGTTTGCTCTAGGAGTCCTGAAAACATGAAAATAAAACCGAAATGTGCATTAATCAGTCTTAAACCTCGTAATATCTGCAATCGAAGACTGGAATGAAATTACAATATTAATCTATTTCTTAATTTGTGGCGGTCCTGCAGGAGTCCCGGTAAGGCTCCAGGGGGTCCTCCGACCTACATTTGAAAATACGTGGCAATCGTGACATTAGGATAAAATTCAGTGACTAGTTTTTTTTATTTTACTTTGATACTTTCAGACATCTTTGACTTTTTATGAACCAAGTTTTATCACAAAAGGCAGACAGTGATATGTCCGTGTGTGCTTTGCCTGTTAGCAAAATATCTCATGAACCACTGGATAGATTTTAATAAAACTCTCAAAAGGGTTATTTTAAATGTCTGATTTCTTTTTAGGAGTCAACCTGGCTTTAAAAAGCTGCAACAGCTGATGAGTGTGAAAGTTTATGAAGCGTTTACTGTGAGACATTTTTCTTTTGTACGTTTTTCAGCAACTTTCTCGTTCCACAATTTTTGTTCTATTTCAACAAATCGTAAATCAAAATGTTCGGCTCTTTCAGGACAATCCTGCTATGACATCTGATATTGGCGCAACTTTAGCTTTTTGAAATATTTAGCCTTTTCTGCCATGAATTGAGCTCATTTTCCATCCTTCAAATCTTTAGATGTTTACAACTTTTACTGCTCCTTTCACTTTTTGTTCTGCTTCAGCTTCTTTCAGCAAACAAAACTTTTCTTTCAGCTGTTTCTTCAGCTGTTTTGTGCTCCTTTCTGTTAACTGCAACATGTTTGTGCTTTTTCTAACTTCTTTCTGCTAATTTCAGCTTGCCATGCTCCTTTCAGCTTATTTCTGCAAGTTTCAGCTACTATTTAGCCTTTTATGCTAATTATAGCTCTGTTCAGCTAATCCCACATTTTTGCACTCCTTTCAACTTTTTCCAGCCTAATTCAGCAAAAATGTGCTCTCTCCACTTCCTACTGGTAATTTAAGCTTCTTTCTGCCTTTTTAGCTGTTTTGTTGTTGCTAATTTCAGCATTTTTCAGATAATTTCAACTTCTTATGCTAATTTCAGCTTATGTTCCTTTTGGCTTTTTTCTGTTAGTTTCAGCTTTTTCTGCTGCTTCGGCTATTATTTAGCTTTTTTGACGCTGTTTTTAGCTTTTTCAGGTAATTCCTTTTTTTTCTCTCATTTTAGCTCTTTCCACTTCCTTCTGATAGTTTAAGCCTCTTTCTACATTTTCAGCTACTTTTCAGCAATTTCTTTGCTCATTTCAGCTTTTTTTAAGCTAATTTTCAGTTTTTTGTGCTTCTGTTCATTTAAACATAATTCAGCAAATATGTGTCCTTTCTGCTAAATTAGGCTTGTTCTTCCAGTTCACCTACATTTCAGCATGTGTTTAGCTGTTTTTCAGCAATAAGCTTTCACACTGCATTTTCACAGAAAATGCTATTTGTCTCGTTATTCTTAACAAACCCAGGAACGGCTACAACTTAGTAATTGTTACAGATATTTAGCTAAAGTCTGGTGTGGTAGTAGCTGAGAGTTATCACTAACATGTATATTTGGAGCACGAACAGGTTGAACATGGGAACGAGTTCTTCTGAATCAGAATCAGTTTATTATTATCGCCACGTCAATGAACGAGGTTCACAAACTAGGAATTTGCTTCGACATAAGGTGCGAATAGTAGTAAAGTAAAATAAAGTAAAAATAAAGTAAAAATGAGAACATTACATAAGACCTGTGTACACCCACAAATAAAGTAAAATTAAAACCATAACCATATGTACACCCATACAGTAGAAAAGAATAAAAAGCTTAGAGAACAGTACAGATGGAGTATTCAGTTATAAAACAGATGTAATGTGACCACAGCAGAAGTTATGAGTGCTCAGGAGTCCAACAGCAGAGGGGAAGAAACTGTTCTGGAAATCAAACATGGAAGCCTCGGCCGTGTTTGAGAGCGTCTTTATTACGGTGGGCACCTGCAGGGGTGGGGCTTCCGGTCGTCTGGCTGCTTGCCAACGTAAACAGCATCACGCGGCCGAAGCTCCGCTCTTCACCTGGAGGAAGACGAAGCATCTTCATGGCGGCGTCACCTCGTTATGGCTTCGTCTGACAAACGCCACCTCCTCTCTGCTCCTGCATACACTTCTCCCCTGCCAAACCCCACGTTTCACCCCCACACTCCTCTCCATTCCTTTTCACACACGTGCACACACACGTGCACACCTTTTGGGTGTAATAAAACAGCAGATCAGAGTCATCGGCTGCTGACAGGGACTGACACCGAAGCCTGCTGTTGTTGAAGGCTGCCTGGGAGATGTTCATTACTCACAGAGCTTGTCGGTTTGGACAGGAGAGGAACGACGGTCTTATTAAGTGGAGACCTGGAGCCGCCGTAGGGGAAGTGCACGCACACCTACGCGTGCGCGCCCACACTCCCAGAGAGGCTTGACGCCACGGCTTCAGCCGAGCGCCCCGATTGGCCGCGAGAAGTTGGGGCTGTCAGAAAAATGAGAAAACTTTCCGGCGATGGCAGGATTTGCTGAGCTAGGGCGCTCGACGCAGCTGATAGACACGAGGTGACGCGGCGACGTCGGCAGGACGGATCCAGAGGTGGTTTTTTTTTGGAGGGGAACAGGAAGAGACTGTTCGGCAGAGGAACGCCTTATTCTCACAGGCGCTCGCTTATATTGATTAGTTTTCTGATGTCTGGCTCGTTGTGTAACTTTGACAAAAAAAACAACCGATTCGATATTCCTGACGCTGCTGAACCCAAAGCCTTGTTTCCATAGCAACTGTTCTTCGTCTAAACATAGCCCCACATACTTTACCTCTTCTCAGACCATCAAGCACAGCTGAGGAGGATGCAAACACCAGTTAAATAAAAAAATGAACTGGGAACTAAAGAAAAGACCAGTCAGTTCGGTGTCTGATGCACCAGAAACAGAAAAAACCCGTCAAATTAAAAGGAGTAAAGGTTTTTAATTGGAAAAATGGAAAAACATGGTCACCTGGCAGGGTTGTGCCATCACACAAAGCACCCCACAATTCATCTTACCTGCTTTATTTCTTTGAACAAAGTTGGCAAAATCTTAAAATAGAAGCGTCGCTCCGAACAACATGCTCCACTTGAGCCCGGAGCCAGAAAAGAAAAAGCAACGAGGGCCGTCGTAAATCAAACCCGATGCACCCGTGACAGTTCGGGGACGAGAGGGAAGTTGGCTGAAGTTGTCATGATTTGTTTTACCTTCTTCCCTCTTTCAGGTGAATCTCGTCCACTTTGAGGCGGACCAGCAGAAAGCGAGGCCAGTTAAAACTCTTGGTATGGAGCGAGTAGCTCAACCTCCCCGACTTCACCGTCATGTCCTTTCACTTCCTGATGAAGAACCTGCTGATGTCTGACGCAACCTTGGAGGCTGACGCGCTCTTCCTCATCCGGCTGCGGTCTTTGGCTTGCTGAGCCGTCCGCTGCGAACAGAAAAGGAACATGACGTAAGAGGGTACATCTGCGGTCGGAGCTGAAAATAAAAACAGATCGAGCGTCTGCGCGTTGGCACGATCGGCGACGAGAACCCTTATCGGCGCGCAGTCCTCCTCTTGGGTTTAACGGTCGTCTACGTGTGAAGCTGGTCCGTCCTCTCCGACACCCACTCGGACCGAAATGCTTTCTGGCGTGACGGCGATGCACGTCAAACCCGTTTTACTTTGAAACCTCAGCACTCGAGCCGTTCAAAGAAGCACGTTTTCCACCTTCGTGAAAAATTGAGCGAAGAAGCTCAAAAGGGGAAAGGACAGATTTACAGCCTTTCCCAACAAACGCTATATATCAACGTGTCACGCAGACACATCAGGCGACTGTGTTACCAGGAGTCCATGGCTTCGAGGGGGATAATGTGACTTTTGATCAATGGGTTCGACCATGTATCACATTACTGCCACCGAACGTGATCCTCAACATGATAAAGGAGACGTGCGCCCAGCGTGCACCTTAAATGTCAAACAAATTGCTTTTGCCCCCGGAGCCCTCTGGCTGAAAAAGCTGCTCCGGCGTGGAGTGTGAACCTACGGCTTTGTGGCACACGGTGCAGAGCGTCTGCAAGTTGTCCAGCGAGCACTGTCCTCCTCCTCGGTAGACGGGCCGGATGTGGTCGACCTGCCAGAAATCTCCCTCGACCGGCGCTCGGATCATCTCATTCAGCTGGAAACACAAGACAACCAGAAGACCAGAGTGAGCGACTGAGGATGTGGACTTCAGCTGAACATTCTCTGGAACTGATCTACAGTGGTCGGACAGCAAGAAAGCACCCTCTTCCTATTCTAGGGTTAAATTTCTGGACGTAGTAAAATAAAATGAACTGGTCTTTATCAGGTTATTCAAATGTAACCTCAAGTGTACAAGAGAACCGCACAAGACACATAACCGGCCCGTTGACAAACTATCATACAGCAATACAGAAATCTATAGGAAGGGATGAGCAAAGGCCTTGAATAACCTTTGACCTTGATTTGTTACCTTGACTTTGAGCTGGGGTGACCAACAGTGTACAAAACGCTCCATCCAGTGATGATGCGTATGTGCATGAAGTTTCATGAAAATATCTTGAGAGGATCAGAAGTTATGGGCGGGACAAGACACAGTTTGTGTATGGACTAAGACTGCTTCCTACACTTGACGGGCGTCAAGAGATTCATGAGAAATCAGTTTAAAATGTTTCACAAGTGGAAGGTAAGAAGCTGCCAGTCTTTGTAGGAGGGAACACCCTGCAGGTTCACCCCCATGTCAGACTGTGCACTCCTCAGAGAATCCCCCAAAAACCCAAGACCTCTAGATAAGACTGTAGAGCAGACGTCCCCAACCATGATCCTGGTGGCCCACAGTCCTGCATGGTTTACATGTTTCCCTGCTTGGTTTACATGTTTCCCTGCATGGTTTACATGTTTCCCTGCTTGGTTTACATGTTTCCCTGCTTGGTTTACATGTTTCCCTGTATGGTTTACATGTTTCCCTACATGGTTTACATGTTTCCCTGCTTGGTTTACATGTTTCCCTACATGCTTTACATGTTTCCCTGCTTGGTTTACATGTTTCCCTACATGCTTTACATGTTTCCCTGCATGGTTTATATGTTTCCCTACATGGTTTACATGTTTCCCTGCTTGGTTTACATGTTTCCCTGCATGGTTTACATGTTACAGTACAAAACAGCTGAAATTAGCTGAAAGTAGCTGGGAAAAAGTTTAGGAAGCTGAAAAAAGCTGAAGCAGAACAATGGCAGAAAAGGCTAAATATTTCAAAAAGCTAAAGTTGCACCAACACCAAAAGTCACAGCAGGATTGTCGTGAAAGAGCTGAACGTTTTGATTGATGACTTGTTGAAACAGCTGAAAAATTGTGGAAAGAAGAAGATGCTGAAAACCGAACAGAAGAAAAATGGATCTCGATCGAGTGAACGCTTCATAAACGCTCACACAAATATTCAGTGAATCAAAGGTGGTGAACTTGAACCCTCTGGGATCCATTACCATCTGATGCTTTAGACACCACCACATAAATCACATCCACGACCTACACCACAGGCAGCTGAAGGAAAGTTCGTCAGGGCGCACCGGAAAGTGTGACAAAGAGCACCAAAATTAGGTTAAAGATCCCGCAGGGACTCGCGTGCTGCTGCCGACACATCCTCCTGAATGACTTCACCGTTTTGAGGGCGCTCGTTAAACTTTTTCAAGCCGAGTTAGCAGAAGTGTTTCCTCGACACCAAAAGAAAAAAAAATAACGATGATGTGCAGAAGTTTGAAGATGTGCTATTTTCAAACACGTCTAAGGCCAGTTGAGAATAATTCATTTAACGTTCTTGACAGGGGGGAAGTTAGGACAACGGAGGAACACTCATGTAGACACAGGGAGAACATGCAAACTCCACATAAAGGATCGAGCCCAGAACCCGAGAGCAGCTCCGTCTACTCTGTAACCTGGAAAAGATTAGTTTGCCGTCAGGCACTTTCTTGGTGCTGCCACGGGAAGGGAATCCGATTCCAAGGACCTCAAGATTCCATCCCTGCTCTTTGCGGATGATATGGTCCTGTTGGCGTCACTGTTCTGCGATCTCCTGTTCTCACATGAGCATTCACAGTTGAGTGGGTTGCGGGTGGGAACAGGACCAGCACCTTTAAATCTGAGGCCATGGTCAGAAAAGTGTGGTCTGCCCTCTACGGGTTGGGATGAGGAGCTGCCTCAAGTGAAGGTTAGGTATCTCAGGGTTTCGTTCATGAGTGAGGGAGGAACAGAGCATGAGGTCAACAGACGGCTAGGTTCATAGGTTCCTACTCTCACCCATGGTCTTGAACTCTGGGTAGTGACCAAAAGAACAAGACAGCAGATACAAGTGGTTGACATGAATTGTCTCAGCAGGGTAGTTGGACTCTCCCTTAGCAACAGGATGAAAAGTTCAGTAAAATGGGAATGACTGAGTAGAGCTGCTGCATCTCTACATTGAGATGAACCAGTTGAGGTGGTTCGGGCAACTGGTGAAGAATTCCCTAGGGAGGTGATCTAGGCATGTCCAAACGGTAGGAGACTGGACACCCTCGAGAGACTACTGGCCCTTGTGCATTGCAAGATCCGAGTAAGCTTTGGTCTTCCACAGGGATCAGCACAGCCTTGTTGATTTTACAAGTAGGCAAGACTACTCGTGGTTCATGGGATGTCATTCCAACAATGGAAAACATAAACTTCATGCTATACTTTTAAGACGAGGCTTAAGACTTTCCTTTTTGATAAATCCTATAGTTAGGGTCTGCTTGGGTTTCCTGAGCCGTCCCTTAGTTCTGCTGCTCTAGGCTTAGACTGCTGGAGGACAAACTGACCACATCTCCTCACTCTGTTGCGTCTTTACTTACTCTACTCAACCTGTATGTATTTGTATCATTGTATTATTTGTAATTATATATTAATATGTCAAACTGCAAATACTGGTCTGTGTGGGTGGGTTTGCGGTACACCTCAGTTTGCAAATGTCCTCTATCAGAGACTGAGACCTCACATGGACCTGTACATGGAGGAGGTAGAAAAGAGAGCCTTGACGTCCTTTTCAGGGACACCACCAAGTCATTGGTTCAGGTATGTTGACGACACCTGGGTTAAAATCAAATCTCAGGAAGTCCAACATTTTACTGACCACATCAACTCTGTGGATAAATACATCAAGTTCACACGAGAAGATGTAAAAAATGGCAGGTTGGCTTTCTTGGACTGTGAGGTCTCAGTCTCTGATAGAGGACTTTTGCAAACTGAGGTGTACCGCAAACCCACCCACACAGACCAGTATTTGCAGTTTGACTCCCATCACCCTTTGGAGCACAAGTTAGGAGTCATCAGGACTCTGTACCACAGAGCAGACAGCGTCCCCACTAGCTCAGGAGCCAGGCAGAAGGAGAAATCCCACACAAGACAGGCTCTAGAGCAATGTGGATATCCTAACTGGGCCTTCCTGAAAGAAGAAACCCAAACAGGACTCCAGTCAGCCATCAGGTGAAAAGGAGGAACCCAGACCCAGACCAGTGGTCATTCCATATGTTGAGGGAGTATCAGAGAAACTGAGACGTTTATTTTCTAAACATAACGTCCCAGTGGCTTTTAAACCCCAAAATACATTAAAGACTGGTTCATCCCAAAGATCCAGTCCCCCGGCACAAACAGAGCAATGTTGTGTATGTTGTTCAGTGTCAGGAGGGTGATCAGTCTTACATCGGGGAAACAAAACAGCCACTGGCCAAAAGGATGGACCAGCACAGAAGATCAACATCATCAGGCCAGGACTCTGAGGTCTACACTCATCTCCAGGCCAGCGGTCACTCTTTCAGGGATGAAGATGTTCACATCCTGGACAGAGAGGAACGATGGTTTGAGAGAGGAGTAAAGGAGGCCATCTTTGTGAAAAGAAACCGTCCATCATTAAACAGGGGTGGAGGCCTCCGGGTTCAACTGTCCCCCTCTTACAATGCTGTGATTGCTAGTATCACTCAGCCCTCTGTGAACAGTAAACAGCCATCAGGTGCTAATGATCCATTGTTAGGCTGATGGTCCTTCTTGAGCATGTGATCAGCTGGTTCTGGTTGTCAGCAGCAAACTGGTTGATCCACTCTGAGAAGGTGCTATTTAAGAGACTGAGCTGAAAACAGCACCTCAGACTGAGGAAGTCTTCTGGATGAGAGACGAAACGTTTCTACATTTTTTTTTGCTTTTGTTTTTTTGAATGTCCAGAGGACCAGATTGAACTTTTTTGGATTTTTCTACCTGGATTATTGAGCATGCATCAGGATGTATTAGTATTGTATTAGTATTGTATTAGTATTGTATTGTATTAGTATTGTATTGGTAGATACCGTTCTGATACAGAAAACAGCTGAATTAACCTAAAACATTTGTTTTTTAAACGTAGACATAAATGTACTGAATTGCAAATTTATTGAAAACGCTGCCCCAGTACAGCCCATTTCAACACACCAGTAGCTTCACAAGCTCGGTCCAACATGTAAAACAACTTTCATTTGTTCAGTCAGTGAGGATTATGTTTTTATTATAAAGTTATTAATATAATGTTATTATTATAATGTTACTATAAAGTTATTATTATAATGTTATTATTATAATGTTACTATAAAGTTATTATTATAAAGTTATTATTATAATGTTATTATAAAGTTATTATTATAAAGTTATTATTATAATGTTATTATAAAGTTATTATTATAATATTATTATAAAGTTATTATTATAATGTTATTGTAAAGTTATTATTATAAAGTTATTATTATGTTATTATTATAATATTATTATAATGTTATTATTATGTTATTATTATAAAGTTATTATTATTATAGTTATTATAATGTTATTGTAAAGTTATTATTATAATGTTAATATTATAATATTATTATAATATTATTATTATAATGTTATTATAAAGTTATTATTATAATGTTATTGTAAAGTTATTATTATAATGTTATTATTATAATATTATTATAATATTATTATAATATTATTATAATGTTATTATTATAATATTATAATGTTATTATTATAATATTATTATAATGTTATTATTATGTTATTATAATAAAGTTATTATTATAAAGTTATTATAATAAAGTTATTATTATAATATTATTATAAAGTTATTATTATAATGTTATTATAATAAAGTTATTATTATAAAGTTATTATAATAAAGTTATTATTATAAAGTTATTATTATAAAGTTATTATTATAAAGTTATTATTATAGTTATTATTATAATGTTATTATAAAGTTATTATTATAAAGTTATTATTATAAAGTTATTATTATAAAGTTATTATTATAAAGTTATTATAATAAAGTTATTATAATAAAGTTATTATTATAATATTATTATAAAGTTATTATTATAAAGTTATTATTATAGTTATTATTATAATGTTATTATAATAAAGTTATTATTATAATGTTATTATAATAAAGTTATTATTATAATGTTATTATAATAAAGTTATTATTATAATATTATTATAATGTTATTATAAAGTTATGAGTATAATGTTATTATTATAATGTTATTATTATAATGTTATTATTATAATAATATTATAATGTTATTATTATGTTATTATTATAAAGTTATTATAATGTTATTATAATAAAGTTATTATTATAATATTATTATAAAGTTATTATTATAAAGTTATGAGTATAATGTTATTATTATAATGTTATTA
>NC_056520.1:807953-811691 GCF_014905685.2 Nematolebias whitei
TATTATAATGTTATTATTATAATATTATTATAAAGTTATGAGTATAACATCCAATGTCAAATAAATAATAATAAAGATACTGTGAAGAAAAACAACAGGTTCACAACTTTGGTCAAACGTGAAAAAATAAACTTCAGCAAACCTTTGAAATGGTTCAGAATTCTAAATATAAAGTAAAATAAATAATAAAGGAGCTGAAATATGAAGAAAAAACAACGGCTTCAGATATTTAAAATAAACAGCAATCGGCTCCTGTCCGTAGGGATCGGTCACACTGTCACCGATATCCGATGTAGAATTATTATTTTCTTCGATATACCAATACGATACAGATATCGGTGCATCTGTAATTTTTGGCCCTCGGGCCTCGAGCTACACGCGCTGTAGATGATCGAACACAATAGAATGATAAAGACGTTCAATACAAAAACTACTGGACTTTATTAGAGACAGAAGACGTTTCGCTCCTCATCATCCGAGGAGCTTCCTCAATTCAAAGAGCAGAGAGTGAGGGGTTCAGGTTCAGAGGCTGAGCGAGATAAGACATGCATACATATGCAGACTGACAATTCACACCTCAACACCTTAACAGTAGGGTTTGATAAAGATGCTAAACGATAAAGAAGCTAAAAATACAAACGGAAAGGAAGAATGAAGTGGCGAAGTGAAAGAGGACTGAAAGAATTAGAAAGAGAGGTCTGGTGGGAAGAGTTTAGGACCAAAATAAATAAATCTATTTTCCTGCTTTGAGAAGAACTCTGCCAACAACAAGACGGCGAGCTGGAATCGACCCCAGAGGCTTTGCAGAGTCCACATCCCTCACACAGATCGTCTCACCCATGCCCTGAGTGTTGCTGCCGCGCCCTTCCACGCATGAAAGCCCTGCTCACAGGCTCCTACCTGAAGGTAAAGACCTACATGGACACGCAGCTGGGAACAGACACCACAGCCCCCCAGGAGGAAGAATAAAAGAACGAGGCTGTGATCTGCAGGCTGCTCCACCGCTGCTGACTTCGTTTCCTCTAAAGCTCTGTGCATCGATTGGTGCTGGTGCTGGTGCCGGCGGCACCGACAGGAGGCTGGGTATCTGTTTGTGTAGAGGTGGGGGGGCTTGCAGGATAACACCAAACCAAATCAAACAGGCTTACTAGTCGAGTCCTGGCACTAAGAAAAAGAAATCCATGGGCCCAGCAATCCATTTACTGAGAGGTGGCCCCTTAGAGTGCACATCAACGTGCACTACTGTGCGTGTGTCAGTGGGTGGGATGGAGCAGAGGGCGTCTTTATTTTAGCTCACATGAAAGAGTTTTGTCAGCGCACGTTCACAGTCATCAGATTCACCTATAAACATGTCGTTTACACATCAGTGTTATGGTGATGAGATGGTTTTCTACCTGGATGATTGCGCATGAACTTTGATGTTTTGAACCACTTTGGCTAAGGCTGACTAAGGAGTGGGTGGACTCCAGGAACCATCTTATCACCATAAAACTGGTTGACCCACTATATGAGTAAGCCACTTATGGGACTGAGTTTGTTGTGGCTGCTCGGACTGATGAAGTCCCTTGGATGAATGACGAAATGTCTCAACAGAAAAAAGAAACCGTCCAAAGGACCTGACTGAACTTTGTTGGATTTAACCCACAACGGTCATTGAAAATAACTTGAAACTGACAGAAATAATAAAGATAGTAAAAATGAACTGATGAAAATCAGTCATTACTTTTGAATTTTGGTTCTTCAAAAGAAGAAGAACAACAACAAAAAGTAAAAACTAATGAAACTGGCCTGGACAAAAAGGAAGATATTCTTGAAAAAAGGCCTGTCACCATAAATGTTGCTGGGCGATTAATCGTCTAAGAAATTATTGCGATAAACGATAATAATGTTTGAAATTTGACAATAATTAGTAATTATTCTCAAATTTAAGAAGAAATGTTGGTTAATGTTTTGTGTAGTACCTTGTTTGACCACTGGATGGCAGTATAAGACTGTTAGAACTGAAGGATGGATAGTGAGGGAGCAAGCAGCGTGTCTCTTTTAAGAAAAATGGGAGGGAGGCCCCTTGACGTGACGTGGGCTGTCTCTCTTCGATTCTTAAAATGACGAACGCTCGGTGGTTTGAGCTCTTCAGCATTCGTCACACAAAGCTTTTAATTAAAAAAATCATTAAACAAGTTCTCAGCTTCTTTTTGCAGAGAAAAACAACTTTTTAAACGGAGGCACGAGTTTCAACCGTGAATTTTGGAGCTTCGACAAGACGGAGGTCAAGGGTCATCAGTGTCAGCGCTTACTATGTGTCTCTGTTTGAGACAAAGTGGACTTAATGGAAAAGAACAGAGGAGGACACCAAATCAGGAAAACCTAATCACAGGTAGCCGTTGCCAAAATACGTATTGAGAAGCCATAAAGGTTCTGGGAGAATGTCCTTTGGACAGACGAGACAAAACTGGAGCCTTTTGACACCAAGTCCCATCAGCTCAGAGTTCAGAGCCAAAACTGAAACCTCCAAAGACAAGAACCCGGTATCTACAGAGAAACGAGAAGGACGCCCAGATCTGGTCTGCATTTGGAAAACGACGTCTTGAATCTGTGCAGGACGCGTTTAAATCTCTGGACTATCGAGGCATTCTGGAGACAAATGTGCTGCCCAGTGACTAAAAGCTTACAGGTCATAGGTCACCCAACAGGATAACAGCCCAAAACAACTCAGTTCAGTTCATTTATATAGCACCAAGAACTGATCCTACTACCTGTCCAACTTTACTGTAGTATTATTCTACTTTGATACATGAAGCTAATGACCTGACACCGTCCTGCACCGAACTCCAGGGGAGTTTGTTTGCCCCCAGTGAGTTGCCACACACTGAAAAACCCAGTCCAGGATTTGTCCCATGACCTGTTAAAGACCCACAAGAGGTCACACAGAGGTGAAGTGTTCAGTTCTCAGGTGTGTTGTTCAATAGTCTGTGAGGTGGAGGTGTGTGGTCCGTTACCACGGTTACTGTAGGCTGTGTATTCTGAATGATGCTTATGTTTATTTAGTCAGGGGAAACGTGTGTGATACTTCATCATATAATGATCGTTACGTGTGAACCATCTTCTCTTGTTCTGTGTCATCTGATCTGGATGGTATGTTATAATGATTTGGTGTCACTGTTTGTGATGGAGTCAGTAGCAGCTGGCTGGATGATCATCACTCCCCCCCACTGTGAGGAACCTTGAGGACGTTTTCTTTTGTGCGACTGTTCTTTATCGTATCTGTCTGAGTTGGGTTCTGTAAACACTAGGACAAGACTAGGACCAGAACCAAGGCAGAGCGAGCGTTGGGAGCTTTGTGTACTTGTACTGCGTTGACTTTCTGTATTCTGACTGTTCCTCCAAAGCTTTGTGTTGTTGGATTTGATGAACTCTACACCTGATCGTTTGAGAATCCGTTCTTTAATTTTTATTGTATCTGAACCTATTCCCTGTACATCACATTAACTAGGGATGCATTGATCCACGTTTATCCCACTTCCAATACGATACCTGTGGTTTAGTATTGACCGATACTGATCGGTTTATGATACTCAATAATGATTCTTTATTGAAATCAGGTCTCTCTTGTAAATGAGTCCTCGGGGCTCAATGGGATTTACCTGTAGAAATAAAGGTTGAATAAAAAAAATAAAAAAATAAAATATATATTTATATATATATATATATATATATATATATATATATATATATATATAT
>NC_056520.1:811701-811971 GCF_014905685.2 Nematolebias whitei
ATATATATATATATATATATATATATATATATATATATATATATATAAAGCTCCAAGTCACAACACAAGTCGTCTCAGGGACTGAACAGAAACATTCATGTATAAAATAATAATTGAACAGAAACATTCATGTATAAAATAATAATTGAACATTATTTATCTGAGGAGCAGCTTTGAGTTTAACTCCATCACTGAACTCTCATCTTGAACAAGCATGAAGGCAACAGTGGAAAGAAAAACTCCCTCATGAGGAAGAAACCTTTAGCAGAA
>NC_056520.1:812371-813624 GCF_014905685.2 Nematolebias whitei
GTCTTTAAGACATGCTTGTAGTCTAAGTAGCTGATTGGATTCATTGGTTTAATGGAAAAGTTAAAACACCCAAGAAAGTCTCCAAAACAAACACTGGACCATCTTGAAGCGACCTTCTGATCTAAATCCTGTTGAACATCTGTGGAAGGAGCTGAAACATCTGGAGAGGGAACCCTTCAAACGTGAGCGCAGTTTGCTCACGAGGAGTGGACCAGAACACCTGAGGACAGGTGCAGAAGTCTCAGAGTTACAGAAAACACTTGACCGCAGTGACTGACTCAGAATAAACCATGGATTATGTTTGTTTCAGGACAGACTACGTGCGTGAGTATTTTACTGAAGGTATATTTTGAGTGAACTTTGCTCCAGCATCAAAGCACACGCGGTTACATGAATAAGGTGGAAACCTTTTCACAGAGGTCAGTGATTCTCGTGGTCCATGTTCTAGAAGGAATGAGCAGAATCATAACAACTTTCTGATAAAGACAAGATTTCTGTGTTAGAAATCATTCAGTATTGGTATAAAGTCATTTTGCCGTCAAGGAAAGTTGTTTGATGCACGTTCTGCACCAACACGCACTTCTGAGACATATCCTGATGCATGCTCAATAATCTACTGAGACAGGTAGTTGAATAAACCTGAAGGAAGTACAGGGTTACTGAAGAATCATTACCTGTTTGAGTGACAGCTGGGCGAGCCAGGTGTTCTCCAGCATCTCCTTTCGCTGGGAGGGCGGGGCGTCACGGACCTTCAGGAACAGTTCGTGGGCGTGGAGTCCACAGTGCTGGCAGACGCCTCGCTCCGCCTCCAGGACACGAGAACGCATGTACGTCTGGCTCGAGCGCAACAGGAACTCCTCTTCACATCTAAGAAAAAGACGTGGACGATTCGTCCAACAACGTTCTTTGTAGTTTGCTTCTACATCAGTTTCATACAAGTTTGCACAAAAACAACCCTTTTGATCTTTTACATTTCAATAAACCAGATTTACAGATACCTGTGGCTGCAGAATCGAGTGTCCCAAGCCCCCCCTGTGGTTGGACAGGCCTGCTGGCAGGACAGACATAAAGGGACACCTTGACTGTCCACAGCCTGGAGGTAGCAGGGCTCTGAAGACGGCAGCTTGACCCCTGACTTACAGGACTGCTGGTCTGGCCTACAGAGAGTCCAAACAGACAGTCCTATTATATGGACTTGAGAGGAGCCAATCAATCAATCAATCAATGCAACCAACCAAATCAATCAATCAATC
>NC_056520.1:814343-823760 GCF_014905685.2 Nematolebias whitei
AATCAATCAATCAATCAATCAATCAATCAATCAATCAATCAATCAATCAATCAAGTCAGTCAATCAATGCAACCAACCAAATCAATCAATCAATCAATCAATCAATCAATCAATCAATCAATCAATCAATCAACCAACCCCTGAAATTACAAGGAGGAAGTGGAGTGAACACATTTTTGCTGAATTAGACTGAAAGAAGTTTGAGTGCAAAAAATGGGGAATTAGCTGAAAGAGCCAAAATTAGCATAAAACAGCTAAATAGTAGCTGAAATGGTATAAAAAGCTAAAACTTGAATAAATAAGCTGAAAGGAGCATAACAAGCTGAAATTAGAAAAAAATCAGAAAGGAGAACAAAACAGCTGAAAGCAGCTGAAAGCAGCTGAAAGCAGCTGAAGCAGAACAAAACGTGAAAGGAGCAGTAAAAGGCTGAACACATCTAAAGAGCTGAAGGTGGAAAATGAGCTCAATTCATTTTATATGAGACAAAAAAGTTTAAATATTTCAAAAAGCTGAAGTTGCACCAAAACCAAAAGTCAGAGCAGGGTTGTCCTGAAAGAGCCGAACGTTTTGATTCACGACTTGTTGAACTAGTAACTAAGACGGGCAATAATCTAAACAAAATGAAGATTCAACTAATCTAAGTCAGAGTAAATACTTCAAAGTAATAAAAATGATGTAATGCCTCAAAATAATGAAGCTGACGACAGAAGAATCAAATCTTTTTGCTCCTTTCGTTAAACCGCTGCAGTTTTAGTTCTTGGAGTCGAACGTCCAAGAAGAACGGACCTCCGAAGAGAACGTCTGAGCATCAGCACAAGCGCACAACTCAACACCGACACAAACAGATCAAAGTGCTTCTGCCACGACACAAAGCCAGTCGGCCCAGTACCTCCAGACTGGTTTTACTCGTGATTCTGACGGATCTTTACCTCGCTCCCAGTATGTGTGCGCGCACGCCTGTCCTGTTGGCAGAGAACAGCAAATCTGGGGTTTTGCCATGTTCTCGCAGCAGGGTGCTTGAGCCACGATGGAGAGGGACAGATGGAGCAAACTCTCTTTCTCTGCGTTTCCAATTCAGATAGACGGAGAGAAGAACAAAGAGCCGGGGAGCGCTACAGAGGGAAGTCACCGAGACGGAAACCTTCTAAAGCGAGGACGCTCGCTGCTTCAAAGCCCAGAAGGTACCAGAACATTAGCAGTACCAAGAGACAACGCACTGCCAGAACCACAGCAGTCGTGTGGAAGAAACGGGGACAGAAATAAAAGATTTACTGGTGTGCCCATCTGGTAACGTTAAAAAGAAGAAGGTATTTCTGAAAAAATCTCAACCTGGAAATAAAATGTTCGACAGGGACCATGGAAATGTTTAAAGACGGCTAACAGAACGTAAGACGAAAACGTTCCTGAAGACATTTAGAAAAACACCAACGCAGCCAACGACTAGAACTCAGACATTCTCCGGTAAAGCCCAGCGGCAGTTTGAGAACAGCTTCTCTTAGAGATGCACAACATTTTCAGACAATATCCGACATGTTAACGTTATTTTACAGATATTTCCCTCTAGACCCCCGTACAGAGACCACAGAGCTCTCTGCTGAGGAATCAAAACACCACATTATTCTGCAGGTCTTAGTTCGGCTGCTACCACACGCTGACAAGGGGATTGAAAATGATGCAACACCAACTTGGATTACGTTTAATCTCAAATTTATTTATATTTACTCTAACACAATGACAACACTCGACCAGTGCAAATGTGTAAATTTGCACAAATCTAAACTCAACGGCTGCGTGACGTCATCACGTTGCGCTGCAGACGTCCTTGTCACTGGGTCGTCAGAACAGCACCTTTTATATCGGTGAGTTAATTTGACGGAATGACCGATGTTTAACTTTATCGCCAATATCTGCCGATACCGATACATGCCGATAAGATCGTGCATCCCTAGTTTGTAATAATCTGAGCTAATATCGATATTTTCCCAGCAAAGCGAGTTTAACGATGTAAATAAAACAGTCAGTGCAGCGTCTCCCCTGCTGTTATACAAGCAGCCCCCCCCCCCCCCCAACAGAACCGAGCACCCCGCCTACTGAACTCGGCTCCAGGGCTGTAATATAATAATATTAAAATAATAAAACTGGACTTTATTTACTTATTTATCCTGACTTTATTGTTTTTGTTGTTGTTGATTGAACTCTTTTGAATTACCATGTCCTGGATGACTGAGAATCTTCACCAGCGATTAATGACACAGTCGTCTTGCCATAGCCTCCCCACCTTCGTCCTGCTCGCTGCCTGGAGCAACCGGCAAACCAGCTTCACTTCGCTGCACCCCCCGGCGAAATGAAGCTGGTTTGACCATCAAAGTGCATTTATCAAGTAAAAGTTCAACTGAGACACACCTTTACTATAATTTTGAGCAAACGATTGTTTTTAAGTGTTAATCTTGTTCAATTCGTGTTAAAGTGCTCCCGCGGCCGCCATGTGGCAGCCCATCGGTTTTTGGCACAACGTGGGCTCACATTTCCAGGTTTCAGCAGTGACGCATAATAGATGCGATGTATACGGCAGAGCGACGTATTTATGTATTTTTCCACTTTATTAGACGGATATGGACTGATGCGACTTGTACAGAGGAAAGCACGGTACTGTTCAACCACTAAAGGTCTAATTAAGATGCTGAGAGATACCTGGGTCGCATACATTGCAAGTAGCTACAGAAAGGCTCTAATGCGCTGCCTCTTCAGAGCGAAGCAGTATAAAACCCACAATGCAGTGTTTACTCACTCCTCTGGAAGTTTGAGGCGTAACTTGTTGCAAAAGAAAGTTCTTCTGTTCGTGCCTTTTGACAGCCTGCATTAAAACCACCCGCTCGAGCAACATTTGCATCAGTCCCACGATACCTGCAGGATCCCCGTCTCAAGGCTGGTTATTATGGGAAATACCACAACGGTGTTGGGAAATATAAAACTCACACATCATATGAAAATAAAGTCGTCAACGGTGACTTTTAACAGTGTGATCCCAACATGAAAATACAAGTTTAGATCCACAGATATAGGCGATGGCCACCTGCTCCGAGTGGCGTAATATTAGCTGCTTGCTTCAAATTAACTGGTAAACGAGTCACAATCACCTCTGTGTCCACAGGAAGCAGCAAATTAAAATTCACGAGAACAGAATCGGTCTTTGAATCAGCTGTGAAGAAGCTCTCCGCCGCCTGACAGCTGGACTTCCCAGCGTCGCGTCTCTCCTGCCTTTGGTAGGAAGCATCAGAGACGAGCCGCGGCGGTAAACATTCGCATGCTGCGTGCCGTTTGCTGTAGACACATTGAGGGATTTCTGGGGTTTTCACAGAGTCACTGCCAACATGCGTGTGCGCGCGGATGAATTTCAATGAAGTTAAATGTACACACTGCGTATTTATTAATTTGAGGTGGCAATGCACGAGCATTCTGTTACTGTCCGAGGGTTGCCGTCACGATTTTGGTTTTCTTACACGTGTAGTTTATTTGTTTTCACTTTTGGCACCTTGTTTCAGTTGTTGCTTTGGTATAACCGAACTTATGAGAACAGTGCTGCTGTTCGGTGTATCGTTTTGCACCATTAGTGACGAGCGTATCTTTTAACGTACCATTCGGCGTTCATTTAGTGTATTTCTTATTCACTGATTCTTTGTACGCTTTATAGTTTTGATGTTGTTGGATGTAACCAGGACCCTGAGTACACAATTTTGTTCCACCTCATCTACCACATATGACGCGAATGACAATAAAGAACCTTAACTTGACTAGTTTTGGAAAAAACCAACGTCCTTTTGAGATTTGGTAGAATCAAAATGGTCATGGACTGTTGAACTTTTCACACAATCGCAGTTTTTTGTTTTGCTACAAAATATTCAACTCAGCGTTTCCCTTAATACAAGTAGGGCGCCCTGCCCTGTCACCAAGCCCCCACCCCCAAACTGTGGGTACATGGTACAAACACCACGCAACACCACTACAGTGATCCTTCCTGTGGTAGTATGTAACTGGACTGGTACTGCTGGGGAGAGGTTGGCATGTTGGAGTTTTCCAAAAGTCTCCAAAGTTCTCACTCCTCAATCAGCAGCTCATCTTCTATCATTGCTATGTGGTCTGCAAGTACAAACAAGCTCTATGCTGATGTTCCCCGTCCATTAAGGATTTGAGTAGTGAATTTTTCTAGTTTTAGAGATGAGTGTTGCCCCATGGGCGCCGGTGCTTCGGGCATGTCCAACTGGGAGGAGACCCCGGGGAAGACCTAGGGAACACCTTGGAGTCCTCCCAGAAGAGCTGGAAGAGGCTGTGGAGAGAGATGTCTGGACCTCCCTGCTCAAGATGCTGCCCCCACGACCTGACTTTGGAATAAGGGGAAGATGATGGATGGAGACGAGTGTTTTTCTGTACTGGAATTGAACAGGAAGCACAAGAAAACCTTAATGTTTGTGGTGCAAGATGTTCAAGTGTGTGGGAGTTACATGTTCTCGTTGTATCCGGTGCAGTGATAATAAAGCTTATTCTGATTCTGATTGAAAGCGTAATCTTCGGCCACCCCAATCACTTGAGGAAATAATACTCTGAAGCAACATAAAAACTAAAAGGCATAGTTTCCTCAAATTATTGATGAGGCTCGTTTACATACATGACAACCCAATTTTCAATAGTGACCTTTCCTACGCCTAGGCGCAACCACGCGCTAAAACGGACGTCAGTACCTCACATTTTTTTCAAGAAATCCAACTCACAAGATGAACAGACAAAGGGTTTTCCAAGTCCCCTCTTCACTCAGCGATGGGGTACAAAAGGAGCAAGTATCAGACTAAGACTGTATTCGCTCATACTAAAGCCTCAGCAGTAGCTCGATAGTGCTGCAGTCTTGTGATCTGGAGGCTGCGTGTTTGAATCCAGATTGCACCAGAAAAGGCATCCTGTAAAACAATTGCCAAATATTTCTTGCAAAGTTCACCACTGTGGTGACCCCTGAGGAGAGCAGCCAAAAGAAAAACACTTACCGATACTTCCTAAATGATACAGATCAGGGACAAAAACATCTTCATGGAGACATTGCAAATGTTATTATTTTCCCCATCATCCCTTATTAAAGATGCATCTGTTCACGTGTAATTAACACAGCGATGCACGTCTCTTTAGACACGAATCAGTCAGCCAGAATAATGCTGCAGGCTGGAGAATGGCATAAATCCCAAACAGCCTCTTCAGGCACTTTGTGAACGCTCTGTGTGCGACAATGATTGCTGTGGAAGTGTGTGTGAGAGTGTGTGCTTGCTTTAAGTTTCCATAGCAATGCTGCCTCCCGGGGTGAGTCGACTGGTGCATCTAAATGGGTGGATTGTATTATGGGCTATATTTACTGTACTAACACACTCAGCGGGTTTCTGTGCCTGCGCCACAAGGCACAAACAGATCTCCATGGAGACAGCGGCGGGAGAAGAACATGAAAATAGTCTGAATCCCAAAGTGGAAGCCACAACACAGATCTTTGAACATCATCTACGGCCAGAATTAAGAAATCATGACGTCACCGCCTGTGGTGTCCCCCTCTTTGACCAACCTCTCTGCGGCAGATGTCTGTGAGGAGGCCGACTTCCTCTTTGCGAAGAACTTCTCCTTGGCGACCAGCCGGACGCTGCCCCCCTCCTCCCGGGCCTTGCTCAGGGAGGCCTGGGCCACCTCGTCTCTACCCAGGTATCTGTGAAACGGAAGAAACAAGGCTGTGAGGGAGTTCAGGATTGTGCCGACGTTACATAAGCAGCCATCCTGATGATGGAAGCGGATTTACTCGAAGAGTGCGGGGGGAGACGAAACCATAAAGCACCTCTGGACAGCAATAGCGCCAGGTCCGTTTGATAGGACGTTTGAGGTGGGTCGAGCGTAGCTGTAATCTTAGTCATGTATTTTTTCTGCTAGTGCAGTAATCCTGAGATTTAATCATATAAATTCAAAGTTCCCCATCACCCACAGAGGTGGCAAAGCTCTACAAATTGCCTCTGTGGCACCAAACTGTGCCTAAACGCTCAGATTTTCCCTTACATTTCTTATTTCTTATTTTATCTGTGAACTTATATTCTGTTTGTCTTCCTCCCGACTGAATCCCATTACGATTGCTGCTGCTGGAATCTAATTTCCCCGAAGGGATCGTCAATCATCTAATCTAATCCGTCTGCCCTGTTGCCATTTTTCTTTTATGGCCCTCGTAATACAGATGCAGCGCGTGGAATTCGAAATTGCACACCTCTGTACGAGCCAATCTGGCGGAATTAAAATGACCCCCAGATGTCAGAGTTGACACAAAATACTGGAGGAAAAAATAAAATAAAAAGCCAGTGAGATGTTTGCTCTGGACAGGAGAAAATTGTACTGGTCTTAGGAGAAAAGTGACCAATCAAAAATATCCAGAGCAAACATTAGGGGTCTCCAAAGAGGAATGGTACAGCACTCCAACGGTCTCCACAGAGCAATTATCTCTCCTCTCTCCTATAAGGCCTGCAGAAACTCGGTGCTGAGCTATTACTTCACCAAGCAAGTACAAACCCAGTGACAAAATACCCCTTTGTTCCACCAGCAATACACCATAACTATTGTGTCAAGGCCTCCAGCTGGCGACTCTACAACCACTCCTATTTCAAAACAATCAATTCCTGCTTGAACTAAATGAATCGCTTCAACGAGTCTGAACAGTTAAATTCCAGCACAATAACGACCTCGACTGCGACATCTTAGAGGTTGGCGCTCCATTGATAACTTTAGAAACCAATTGAAAGGTTGGATGGTGGCTATGCCAACTGATTTACTGATAACTGTCTGGAGGCATCGAGTACCTTTGATCAAGGATCACTTGGGGTCCCCCAGGAGGAGTTGGAGTGTGTCACTGAGGAGACAGAGGTCTGGGTTTTTCTACGGGACTTGTTGTCTCTGCAACCTGACCACAGATAAATGGTAAATGGACTGTACTTATATAGCGCCTTTCTGTCCAATCAAGATACTCAAAGCTCTTTACAACACAACCTGTTCCCTCATTTACCTCCACACACATTCATACAGCACTCTACTACAACTCTACAAAGATATTCAAACAAATCAGACACTAAATGGTGCTTTAGATCACATTCACACTGATGGGACACACGTCGGAGGCAATGAGGAGTTCAGTGTCTTGCCCAGAAACACTTCAGCATGTTACTGCATAGTGGTGGAATCGAACCCCCAACTCTGCCATTGGAGGACGACCGTTCTAGCCACTCAAAGTCCAACTCATCCACAGCCCCAACTGGATAAGCAGTAAAAGATGGAGATGGTATTCTATAGACTGAATTTATTATTTTTGTCTGTATTACATGACACTTCTGTTTACCGGTACTTGTGCTGAATCAAATTATTAACACTTTGTTGTTGTTGTTTATTTTTTACCTTGAATTATATACTCTGTGGCATTTACTGTGTTTTGTATTTCATATGTATCATATGGCCCCAGTTCTGGGTGGAGTTTGCAAAAAAAGGAAGACGTGGGTAAAGGTGGATGTATCATATGTTTGCTTGTTTAGGGGCATAAATAAAAACTAACTATTATATATGTTTGGTACAATGCTTCTGCCTCTTTTTGAGTGTTTACCATCCACAGTTCAATTCAAATAAACTAAACTTGAACTAAAGATTGGCATCAGCCATTTAAAACCAATACTGGTCAACCTCTAATTCCATCTAGTATCCAGCACGCTAACCTGTTTCACACATACAATTTCACAAAACTCATTAAATGTTTTAGACACCGAGTGTATGGCAGGAATGCACCTCAGCAGATAAAGAAAACTGTATTTTTTTTCCAGCTCATCTATCAGGCTGTGACTGACACCAGGTTGTGACAGCTTTCACTAAGCTGGTGTCTCGTTAAAACATGGCTGGGAATATTTCTTACAATTGAAAGGCAACAATCTCAGTCTAAGGAAGAGATTTTAGCGAAGATTAGTTGGCACATTATAATGAACGTATGATAAATGCTAATTCATGGAGATTTTAGGGTATTTGTTTTTTTTACAGTTTTGTATGCAGTTTTAATATTCTCCTAGTTTTTCAGTGATAACAGTAGATCTGCGTTTGGTATTTGTACATTTTGTGTAAATTCAATTTATATATATATATATATATATATATATATATATATATATATATATATATATATATATATATATATATATTTTATCTTTTTGGTTTGCAGAATATGTATTTCCTCCTATAGTATTTTTTATTCATATAAACATTACAGAGGCAGCAGCAACACATGAATAAAAGTGGCAAAAGAAATAAAACATTTAGAGCAGTGTTCAAAGTCCAAAACACCTGTTGCTCATTGAATAAAAAATAAATAGATTGCTCTTGGTGAAACTCCACTAGTGTGGTGATGAAGCTGTTCACTAATTACAGCACAGATCAATACATAATGCATCGTCCAAGCATTTTGTTCTGACACTTAACGTCAATTCTTGAACTTGCTTTGATTGAACTTTATGGCTGGCAGACTAACTGTGGTTCTACCATCGTTGAAATGAAAATCAATAATAGAACGCCTCCTGGAAAAAACATGAAGAGAAATTCATGTAACACTGATTGAATACAAAGGAATGTTTTCTGCTGGGTAAAAGACCGATACTAAACGAGTTGCTAAGGTCAAGTCCCGTTTCACTACATTAACACGACTTCATGGCTCATAATTTAAAGTCACAAAGAGCAGCACTTACAACATACCTGCGCAACATAAAATATCTCTTAAAAAGTCAGTACGCCATCAGTCGTCATAGATTCCTCTTAAGTGAACAGATGTAATGCCAATATGTTCATATTTGGTGGCAGTGAAAAATTACTTATGAATCCAAGGTGGGTAAAAAGCAGAGCTAAGGCGGGTACAGAGCAGGGCATAAACGGTTGTGACATATGGCCCTGACATGTACAAAGCAAGGAAATGTGCGTACAAAGTATGGCCCCGGTGGGTATAAAGCAGGGAATGGTGCATACAACGGAAGGCCCTGGTGGGTACAAAACAGAGACCCTGCAGGTATAAAGCATGCCAAGGTGGGTTCAAAGCAAGACCCTGATGGGTCTAAAGTGTGGAAAGGTTGGTTAAAAAACATGAAAAGATGTGTAAAAAGCAGGGTGACCCAAGTATGCCAAGTTACATACAAAGCAACGCTCTGTTAGGTACAAAGAAGGGAAAGGTCCATACAAAGCAGGGCGTAAATGGGTATAAAGCAGATGAAGGTGGGTACAAAGCAAGGCAAGGTTGGTACGAAGCAGGGCAAGATTGGTACGAAGCAGGGCAAGGTTGGTATGAAGCAGGGCAAGGTTGGTACGAAGCAGGGCAAGGTTGGTACGAAGCAGGGCAA
>NC_056520.1:843760-843828 GCF_014905685.2 Nematolebias whitei
AGGTGCACCCATGTCCCATCGCTGGAGAGGTGCACCCATGTCCCATCCCTGGAGAGGTGCACCCATGT
>NC_056520.1:843838-853452 GCF_014905685.2 Nematolebias whitei
TCCCTGGAGAGGTGCACCCATGTCCCATCCCTGGAGAGGTGCACCCACGTCCCATCGCTCGAGAGGTGCACCCACGTCCCATCGCTCGAGAGGTGCACCCATGTCCCATCGCTGAGGGATTTGAAGGGTGAGTGTTTGTAGTTTTTGGGATGAGTGTTTTTCTGGATTGAAATGCAAGTAAACCTGAATGTTCTTGACGCAGTATATTCATGGGCAGGTGTCACATTGTGTTAAAGAATGGAGGGTTTTTTCTTACCAGAGGCAGCACAGAGTTTCTGGTGAGTGGAGGAAGCAATTTTATCCACAACAGGGCGGAAACAGGGGTTGGCCAACGTGGCCTCGGCCCACCATAGATTAAACTTCGGCCACCCCTCTCATTTGAGGAAACTATACTTTTAAGCAATATAAAACCTAGAAAGCACAGTTTCCTCAAATGATTGGGGCGGCCAGTTTACATATACTTATCGTGGTGTCCATCTTGGATTTGGACGTGGCAACGCTGTTTTTGATGGGGACCTTTTCACGCCTAGACGCAGCCACGCACCAAAACGGATGTCGATACCTCACTTATTTTCCGAATTACCCATCTCACAAACTTACACATAAGAAGCAGTACAAACTGTGTAAGAGTTGTTTGTTCCTGTAACACCGACCCCCCACAAAATGATGGATATTCATTTGGTCTCACAACTAAACACCTGAACCGTCACTCTGTAACGAGAGCCTCTGTTTCCACTTTCACAGAGTTCATGTGCAATTAGTTTGATTGTGTGCTGTATCTCAGTTTTGCACGAAAACCTTAGGTATCCTCAACGAAGCAATCAGTGTTTTAATTACCAACTTGCAGAACTTGAATCCAATTACACTCAAGTTCTCTAATCTGGACACACTTGATTTTTTTATTGGTTGCCATGGCAATTCTTGTGGTAACCAAGGAGCTTGTTAGCGATCTCAGTTGTTTTCTCCCCCTTTATGGAAGAAGATGCTTGTTTTGTAACACTTTGCATGCATTAGCAACAATAACGAGTACTGTGCAGAAAAACACACCCATAAGACCGCATCTTACTGCAGTGTCAAGTAATCATACTGCAGTGGTTTGGAGGTAACGGCATAATCATTGAGAAAAATAACGTCAGTAAAGAACATTTTCCCAGTTATTACAGCTTCATTAGCACTAACTACAGTTAATTTGAAGCCTGAGAAGCCACTTACCCTCTGTATTAACTTCAATCAAACAACAGCGACTGTGCCTCACACGGGGAGCATTTTGTATTAAAAAAAAGTCGACCAATAAAATGTCACAAGCTGGATTTGAGCTCTCAGAGCCACATCAGGCTTGGAGAGGTGGACGGAGAAGACAGGCGAAAGGATAAAGTCGAAAGGTTAATACCAGCAAACAGCCGACGCGTGGATTTGGAGATATGAATCAAAGTTGGGAAGTCGTTGCTGCGCTGCAGCCGGAGAGACCTCGTGTTTGTTTGGATTATGGTAAAATAAATATCACGAGGAGTCAGGGGACTGGTGCAGCTGGTTGCGCTGTAACAGCACGAAGCAGGATTAGAGCCTCGCTAAATGTGTGTCTGTCTGCACCTCCAAAAAGATCATAAGGAACGAGGAAACAAAAATGCATGAACTTTCCTCCTTATATATTCAGTATAGACGTGGGTGCAATGAAACACGCTTGAATACAGAAAAACAGATGAGCTGAACCAGTTAGACGTGTAACAGCTACAACAGCGCTCATCCATGGAAGAGTTGGATTGGACAAAGGTGGGAATCAAAAGGTTTAAACGTTTGACATCGGTACATCTTGTGACAAATGGACAACTGAAAGGTATCCATCTGCAAAATGCAAGTGACGGGATAAACTAAAGGAGACGTGAAGTGGAAAGGGCGTAAGCACCGACTATCACAACGCAGTTTGTAAAACCTGAGGGTTAACGAGAGGGTCCTGAGGGTCCACCTGTGTGTTATAGGTGTGAAGAACGTTTGGGTCAGTGATCCTCTTTGTGGCCACGTTAAGTTCACGTGCATCCTTATCAATCTTCTCCTTGGTAAAGAACAGGTTTCCTGTTATTAAGGCATGCCTTTAGACATGTCAACGGTTACGGCTCTGTTACTACCTTGCTTGGCGTTTTAAAAGTGCAACATTGGCAGGATCCTACGTGGCACTGTGCAGTCATAACGCGTCTAATTTTAGAGAAGTGTCTTTTGCCTCAAAAGGAGGATTTCAGGTACCTGTTAGTGTCATTTAAAAGTGATGGCTGGATGAAACGGAAGATGGATATACCAACCAGGGATTTCTCTTTAGTAATGAGGGCATGGCTCCAATCATTACTGGTAAAGAAGGAGCAGAACCAAACTGGTCCATCTATGCCCAACACTTCCTGATGGGCAACAGATATGGATCACAACCAAAAGAATGAGATGATAGATACAAGTGGCAGAATTGAGTTTCCTTGTAGGGTCAGCTCCGTGAAAAGCTCTGTGATACGGGAAAGGCACAGAGTACAGTAAACCGCTGCTCCTTCTCAACAAAGCAAGCCTGCAGAGGTGCTTTGGGCATCTGATTAGATTACCTTTTGGTTGCCTCCCATCAGTTTTCAGAAACGTCCTTCATAGAGTAGACCTCAGAGCAGACCCATTGGTAGGAATCTCCAGGAAGTGCTGGAAAGTGTCAGTGGTAAAAAAGATGTCTGGACCTACAACCTCTGTGGCAACCTTGGATAAGAAGTGGAAAATGGCTCAAAAGAAGGATAACCCTAAGAACTGTAAAAAATAAAAATCAGCAACTCTGAAAGCAACATGGACTTTAATTGTGTTAATCCAAACCCTCAAATATTGTGAGGTTCTACAATGGGAATCCCAGTTTTAAGATCCAATTCTGATGCACTGGTTTGAGCAGGAGTCTCTTCATTAAACAAGCGGTGGGCCCCATCGCTGAGACATTTCAATAGTGAATGTTTGTTTTGTTCAGGACTGGAAACCATCAGGGATTTCAAGTAATCCTTATTGTTTGTGGTGCAACAAATCCAAGTTACCAAGTTAGTTAAAAGTTACCGTTTGTATAAAACAGAGGTAGGTTTATTGTTTTTATATATATTTTTCCTTGTCTGAAGCAGCGTGGAGTGATGAATCCTGGTGAGCTGAATGAAAACTTTTATCCACCACTGGGTGCAATGGTGGAGTCGGGGGTGGCCATTGGTGGCCGTGGCCAACGTACACTGCCTGGCCAAAAAAAAGAAAAGGTCACAGACTAATATTTGGTTGGAGCGCCTTCAGCTTTGATCACAGCACACATTCTCTGTGTCATTGTTTCAATAAACTTCTGCAACGTCACAAGATCGGTTTCATCCAGTGCTGCATTAATGTTTCACCAAGATCTTTCATTGATGACGAGACACTGGTCACGATGGTGCATCACTTCATGATGGTGCATCACTTCTCCTGCCTCTCTTCTGACCCTGATGCACCATCACTCTGGAACAGGGTCAGTCTGGACTCATCAGACCACATGACCTTCTTCCATTGCTCCAAAGTCCGATCTTTATGCTCCCTAGCAAATTGAAGCCTTTTTTCCAGTTAGCCTCACTGGTTAGTGGTTTTCTTAAGACTAAACCGCTGTTCAGTCCCAGTCCCTTGAGTTCTTGAGTTAAATCCAGGTGGAGAGGTTTTTTTTTTTTTTTTGGGGGGGGGGGGGGGGGGGGGGGGGCAGCAGTGTAAATTAACCTTTGTCCATCCCACCGGCCATTACAATTATCTGAAGAAACTCAAATGATTGGTGTGGTCGGTTTACACATGCAAACATATAATATGGCGGTGGCCATTTTGGATTTTGATACGGTCGCCCAATTTTCAATCGTGACCTTTCTTACACTTCGATGCAGCCACACACCACAATATAAGTCAGCACCTCACCTTTTTTTCAAGTTATGCTCAACATGCCTGGACGGATGGAGGGTATTTCCAAATTCCTCTCTTCACGTTGCAGCGGGGGACAATTAGGTTTTGTGCTCAAGGCTGACTTGGTGCAGAAGCTGAACATCCAAGATGTTTTAGACACAGTAACTAACTGTTACACTCTTGTCAGACCACATTATGCATTTAGACACATTTACAGCTACATGAGTAACAAGGTGTTGCACTTTCTTTCCAATGCCTACACTTCTTTTTAATTGAAAACTTATATTATTTCTTTTAACACGTAAAAATAAAAGCCACAGCACAGGAAAATCTGCTTACCCCAACATGTTGTGTGTCTGAGTCATCCTAAAGTACAGAGCTGACAGTAAGCAGCACCAACCAGTCCGAGAGCAAGAATCCAAGAATAAAACAAGTGTTTGATGTGTGGAAAATAGACACGGAGGTCTTAATGCTCTCAATATTTCCTCTCAAGCCGCAATGACAAATCTTCATCTGATTGTGCACTGAACAGTCCCCCAAGTGGATTCTACGCCTGGTCCAGGATTATCCCGATGTGACAGCTTTCCAGCCAGAATTCCTCCAGTTTATCATTTAAACGACATCGGGGGACATTTATCTCCACGGCTTATCATCTCAGCCAGGCGCACATGACACTTGTCTGTTGCCGTCAGGGAAATATTCCACTGGTGATTCAGTTCAGCGCTTCGGTCTTCTCTATTTGAAACCCTCTTGTCTCTTATCTGCTTTAGCGGGGAAGGATCTTGATCCCTCATGAATGAAACAAAAGGGCGTTAAGTGCCGCGACGCGATCAATGCAGAGGTCTGCTGGCAAGTGCCACTCAAGTGGGGTGCCAAGAATGAGCAGGAGTGTAATTATAGTCACACTAGGGTTAAACTAGGGTTTGGAATAATCAGAAGGTTCAATTACTAAAGCAGACTGATTGCAGAATACACCCTTAAACCGGGGCCGAGATGGTTCGACTCCCTGCTATGCCCAAATGTCATGGTGTCTCTGAGCAAGACACCCAATCCCTAACTGCTCCCTGGGCGCTTACACAGCTGTCTGCTACACCTGGTGCATCTCAGGTGCGATGGGTTAAATGCAGAAAACCACTGTCATTGTATGGGAACATACGATGACGACAACACATAGCACTTATACACGACACCTTCATCGTCAGGTGCTTTTGTTGATGTAAACAGTCGATCTTCCTCTTAGGCCAAGTGCCCTTGTTGCAAACAAAACAAAAAAATTACACAGAGTCACTACTTGACAAAAACTAAAAAAATATCACGATCAATGTCTCGACTGCCTTGTTTGGGGTGTGTACTAGATTTATTGTTCTGGATAAAGTTTTACAGGGAAATAGCCTATGCTAGGTTAGCTAAACGTTAGCTTGCTAACTTGAGAAGCACATAGCTAATGACAAGCGGGTTGGAAGATTGAAGATAATTTATTATTATTCATTATCATCTATGGTCACGAGCGTTGGGTTGTGACCGAAAGAACGAGATCTCAGATACAAGCGGCCGAAATGAGTTTTCTCCGCAGGGTGTCTGGGCTCTCCCTTAGAGACAGGGTGAGAAGCTCGATCATCCGGGAGGGACTCAGAGTAGAGCCGCTGCTTCTCCACGTCGAGAGGAGCCAGTTGAGGTGGCTCGGGCATCTGGTTAGGATGCCTCCTGGACGCCTCCCTGGTGAGGTGTTCCGGACACGTCCCACTGGGAGGAGGCCCAGAGGAAGACCCAGGACACGCTGGAGGGACTGTGTTTCTCGGCTGGCCTGGGAACGCCTCAGGATTCCCCCAGAAGAGCTGGACCAAGTGGCTGGGGAGAGGGAAGTCTGGGCCTCCCTACTTAGGCTGTGACCCCCACGACCCAACCCCGGATAAGTGGAAGAGAATGGATGGATGTATGGATGGATGGATATTATTGTCGACTCCTCCCAGGCAGGCAGCCACAGCCAAAGTGGTTCAAGGCAACAAAGTTCATGATCAGATTGAGCATGAACCACGTTGGCTGCCTGGGAGGAGTCGACGAGGGACAGGACGGCCCCCAGAAACCATCTTAGTTCCAGCAAACTGGTTGGTCCACTTAAGGAGTTTACAGCTTGGTGGGGAAACAGTTTACTGGAACTCCTCTGACTGATGAAGCCCTCTGGATAGAGGGTGAAACGTTTCTATAAAAAAGAAACTGCCCAGATGACCCGACTGAGAATTATTGGATCTGGCACAACAATTTCCTGTGGGATCAGTAAAGTTCTATCTTATCTTATTTTATCTTACAATTGGTGAAGGACCGAACCTTTAACTCCTGCACGTCAGAAAAAGGTTTGATCCCCTTGAGACAAACTTTGAGCAACAAATAATCCAATTCAAAACAATTTTCATCACCGTTTTTTCGACGTCGAGTTGAATGAATCAAGAATAAGACGGAAAAGGACGGAGCCACTCTACACACGTCGCTCTTTTAGCTAACCTCAGTATTAGCATTGCAAATCAAACCCTCCGACAGGCGACAGTACCTTGGAGTACAAATAAACTCGGTCCGTGTACTGGCTGGCGCAGAACTGCAGGCCCGGGTAGATGAGCTGGGCGGTGCTGGCGTCATCTCCACCGCTGCCCTCATCATCATCATTAGCATCAGGAGTCGGAGACGAACACGCTTCAGCGCCGCCGTCTGCAGGGAGAGAAGAGGCTGACTAATATCTCTCAGAGCATCTATTATTGGTTCGTTATTGGCTCTCCTGGTTTTATTGGCGCTCTGTTTGCTCCTTTGGTAATGCAATAAATAGCAGAGACATTAAACTCCAGCAGCTTTATGTATTTATCACACGGAGCGTATTATTGAGAAAGAATGACATTTGTGTTTTCAGTGTAGTCGAGAAAAAACACAACTTGATTATATAACGTGGAATGAAACATAATTATCTGCGGCATTTACATTAGAGCAAAAGTCAACTTTTAAGATCAGCCGTCGGTGCAACAACAAACCGATGTGAATGTGAAGGTAAAAAGAGTAACTTTTGTTCCCCCCAGGTTTAAATATCTATTTTAAATAATAATAATAATTTAACAAGCCCATGTTCCCGTCGCTGAGTGGATGTTTGTAGTTTGAGTGTTTTTCTGGACTGGAGTTGAAGAGAATGCAAGAAAACCTAAATGTTTTTGGTGAAAGATGTTCAAGTGGTAGGTGAGAGGAGGGAGTGGCCACCGCCAATGGCAGAGCCAGGGGGTGGCCACTGGTGGCCTTGTCCACCATAAATTTATCAGTGGCCACCCCAATCATTTCAGGAAGCTACTGTAATTTCTGGACTATAAGCCGCTACGCTTTGAACACCACGGCTAATTTATGGATTTTTTTTTTTTTGACGGGCTAACAAACTTCATGCCGCCAAAAACATTCAACCTCGTCACAACCGGGTGCTCACATAGTTGCCCAGTACATGTCCCTCTTAGGGGGTGGGTCCTTGTGACTCATTGAGACTACCTGTATAAATAAAGGTTAAAAAAAATAATAAATATGACCAATGAAATTACGGAACAGGTCACAGTGAACCAATGAAAATTGGTTTCATTGATCCACTGGGGTTCAACCCCCCCACTGCCCATTCTCTCCTCCCCTCCACTCCCCGTTGTGCCCCCAGGTGGGGGGGGGGGGGGCGGTGCGCAGGAGGAGTATGAAGATGGCGATCAATCACTTCGTGGTAGACTACTGCATTTTGTTTTTTTACTAGCCGTGTTACCGGCACGGTTCAGAAAACGTACGTATTTGTGTGTTACAGGTACGTGTTGTAGCAATCTGCTGTGGTTGACTGTCAGTCACATGGCCCCAGGGAGGGATTATGGGTAAAATGCGTTCATCGTTAATCATTGCAGTGTAGATGAACAGATGCAGAGATATATTCATCAATTAAAACGGATTCTTCATTTTTCTGGACTGAATAAAACGTGCATTGAATTTAATGAAATGCAAACGTGAGACGTTATTTATCTTTGACCCATCAAAATGAATGCGGTCATTTATTTTACAGAATCAAAGTTTAACATCAAACATTTACATTAATTTGGCAAAATATGAAAATAACAACATAATTAACAGCTTTACAGGTAGTGAGAAACAACACGGCGATTGTTTCCACTCTTCAGCAGAACAGCAGACATTAATGAAAACTGTACAATTATGATCAATTATCCACACGGTGGTGGATGAGCACTTTACACAGATATTTCTAAATTATCTGGAAGGATTTCTACTTGAGAGAAGAATTTAAAGATGGAAATGAAGTTTAAAGGGAGTAAAAGATGGTATGTGAGGGGGATTGTTGACCAGAACCGACACTCTCCATTCGAACCCAGCTTTTCCTCGGTACGCTTGGTAGGGAACTTGACTCATTACCTTTCTGAAGATAAATCAGCAGATATGGAGTTCCAGTTAACGCTACCTGTCCAGCGTCTCCATAGGATGGCTGTGACTCGTCCGAAGTAGTGACGAGATTCCGTCCGACACCAGCTCACCTCAGCAAGTGGACTTCACATGAGTGGAGTCCTTCAGAAGTTCCACTCAGAGGTGGAAGATGTTATAATCCAAACTCGGAAGAGCCTTATCATGGCTGGACTTCTGTTCTCCCAAACGACTTCACAGAACTGCGAACATCTCAGAACTTCTCAGCGCCTCACCGAACTGAGAGAACTAGGAAGTACCGGCAATTTAAAGAGCTCTATTTCCGGTATATTTGAGCGTCCCTGATTGGTCGAAATCAACCAGACAGGGGTGTGGTTTGTGACGTAAGAGGTTACTAGAAGTCAGAAAACAGCAAGAATTGTTATGGAACAGATTAAACTGTTCTCAGAGACAGAGAGAGTTTTGTTTTGGCGAGTTTTAGAAACAGGTGCCAACTTCTCCGTTGACGTCTGAGAGGATGTAAACAAGACACATGTCTGCTTCGACTCCTGACCTTGGAAAACGCACACTTGCTCATTCAAAGACAGAAATCAGAAAATGCATAAAAATCTGTAACAGGCCTTAACATGAATTCTAACTCTGCATAAGCATTAAAAAATCATTACACTGTTTCACAGTTAATAAAATTGATTAGTTCACTGCAACATCTAAAATGTTTGAACTAAGACACTTTGATTATCAACATTTGTAAAATAGTAATGATAATAAAAAGAGAGTGTTCTTTCACTTGATTTTCAAGAAAGAGAGTCTCAGGATGGGTGAACCTGTATTTCTGGATTCAAATCAATGAAATGACAGTTTCTGTCCCACAAGGTTCTTAAGGTCAAGGGTTTTGACCTTAGGCTTAGTTTTGACATCAGGTTAAGTTCACTACAGCAGTTATCTGTTTAGCGTTGTTCTTTTCGTGATTAGCTGTTCTTGTTAGTTTAGTTTGTGTTGGGCCATTCAGTAGAGTAACCAGGAGTGAAGGAGGTACCGTATTTTTTGGACCATAGGGCGCACTTAGTGAGCCTTATAACCCGTGCTTACTGACCTCCAACTGATGTTTTGTGGCACACGCCGCTCAAAATTGAGTATTGTTTTGCATTTTATGTGGCACAACTGAACAATGTTGAGAGTTACTGTGAATGAGTTGAATAAAGTTAAACTTATCTGACGGTTTTGTTCTGCTTAATGCGCCTTATGTATGAAAACAGACCCGTTCATTGATATTGCGGACCCCCCCC
>NC_056520.1:853552-863191 GCF_014905685.2 Nematolebias whitei
CCCCCCCCCCCCCCCCCGGCATCGGATTGGCAGACATCGATACCAAACATCAGACATCGATACCAAACATCGGGTATCGTAAGTGAAAAAAGTGGATCATGCATCCCTATTACGTTTCCTAGATGCAGCCACAAAGAAAAATGGAAGTAAAAAAAAAGAGCTTATTTTTGATCCAATTATTTGAGGAAACTAAATTTTTAAACAATAAATAAATTTGATTTCCCGTCCATAATCCAGGCTTATATTCCCGAACGTGACTTTCATCTGTCAAAACTACTTCCTCAGCGTCGTCGCATTCCTTGGACGGGGACCGTTTAATTTATCGCTCACCTAAGAATTTGCTGAACAAATGGATGGAAACGCGGCAGAGGAGTGATAAAATGACAGTCCCGGTCGAAGAAGGAGAGCGGGTCATTAATGTCAGCGTTGTAGCTCGCTCATCCTGCCAGCATCTAGCAAGAAAAGGTCAGGCGGTGGAAATGAGACCGCCGCTGTTCGACCACGCTTCATTTAGACGATGACCTATAACACTCTGATAATACTCGCCTTAAATCACTTCGCGTGGCCAGTTGTCTGCCTGCGTGCGTGCGTTCATGGGAATGTGTGTGTGGTCACCTGGCTTCTAATGGAAGGGAAGTACTGACAGGCTGATGTGTGGAGGAAAAAAGAGTTTCTGTTGGATAAGTGCTGCCTTGCACCTGAGCCGGACCCCTCTTGGTTATTAGACACAAGCCGGTACTTAGATATGAATGACTAACGGGAGTTCAGATCTTTTGAAGTAGATTCTGTGGAAAGGTTATGAACAATTAATATCTTACCTGGCGTAGATGGCGTTTTGGACGACCTCAAACTGGGAAATGAAGTTTCATTTTGACCAGACGGACAAACTAACGGTTGGTTCAAGAAAAACTCAGAGCAGAATTAAAATAAATGAATAACTCCAGTACTTCAAAGAACTGGTAGTCTTAATCTTTGCATCACGTCCATCTGTGATCAGAAAGCTAAAATAAAAAAGACCAACAGCTTCATGTCAGACGCTACAAGCCTCTTTTAAGACGTGAAAATAATAAAATATAAAAAAGAACTCCAACAATTTTCAGTCAGGTCATCTGGACAGTTTTTTTTTATTTATTTTTTGTGCTGAAACGTTTCACCATCCAGAAGGCTTCATCAGTCAAGGAAACACGAAACAAAACTGATTCTTCCCCCAAACAGCTTACTTTAAAGTGGAACAAACCAGTTGTGCTGGTGCTAAGATGGTGTCTTTGGCACGCCCCCTTCTCCGGTGCCGGCCCTCTTCCTCGTTGACAGTCATGTCAAACTGGTTCAAAACAACAAAGTTCATGCTCAATAATCCAGGTATACAATCCAACATTTTTCAGTCAGGTCAAGCCTTCTGGATGGAAGGTGAAACGTTTCAGCACAAAAAGAAAGAAAGAAAGAAAGAAACTGTCCAGATGACCTGAATGAAAATTGTTGGATTGTACACCTGGATTATTGAGCATGGACTTTGTTGATAAAACAGAACTATTAAAAAATGACTGAACAAGTACAGTCTGTTGGAAAAGGCTGTCCAGAGTAGAACTGTCATTTCTAACCCGCGCCCGAAGCCTGGCCCCGACCGACCCGAATTCAGGGCGGGCCAGGCCATAATAATGCGCTGGATGGGCGGGCCAGGTCGGGCTTTTGATTGCGTCAGCGGATCAGACACGATCCAATTATATGGAAACATGGCTTGCCGTACAATCACCAGCCGCATGCGGCTGTTTCACCGCGAGCTGACCGGCCTTGAAAGAGGTAAAACGTTCAGTTAAGCTTCAAATGGACTGCACTGCCAGGAAGAGATCCATGGCCCAAATGGACGTTCATTCAGCCGCTGCTCAGTGGACGCGCGCGGCCGATGATCCAAACAGGGGAGATCTCCAGACAGTCATGTCAGAGCAGGGTCCGTGTCTGAATAATGCAGAATGCAGGCAGAAGCAGGGATTTAATGCTGTTTGACAGCCATGAAAGGACAAACACCCCCTCAGCCACGTGAGTCCGCTGAACGTTAATAACTACACAAGCAGTGAAAGCTTAATTTAAAAAGTCGTGGTTTTTGGGGGGTTCGGACCTGTAATTATTGTTAATTTGTCGGGTTGGGTGGGGTTCGGAAATGATGGCTACGGGCTGGGGCCAGGATGGATTGGATTTTCTGGGCCCAAATGCAACTTTAGTCCAGAGGAGTCTTCTTTATATGAAAATATGAATGAAACTGGCGGCACAGATGAGGTTTGTAACAGGCGTGGTTTTATCTGAACAAACTGCAAAACCTTTGGATGGACGGGACCAACACAGCAGCAAAAGAAACAAACATGTGCACAAACACCTCAAGCACGGAGGTGGAGGGATCATGAAGTGTGCACCCTGTCGCAGTTTGTCTCATTGGTTTATGTTTAATTCATTGAACATGAACGGAGCGCTTCACATCCTTCAAACTCTGTGCTATTTAAAACATTTTACTGCTCATTTCAGCTTTTGTTCGGCTTCAGTTTTTATTCACTTCTTTGTGATGATTTCAGCTGCCTTCAGCTCTTTCATTTTTTCTGTACATTTTTTGCTCTTTACAGCTATTGCTCTGTTTATCTCTGTTAGTTTTAGCCCTTTTTCTGATATTTTTCAGCTATTTTTGCCTTTTTAGCTACTTTTCGGCTGATTTTGGCTTCCTTCATCTCTTCCTTTTGCTCTTTTTATTTTATTTTTTGCTTTTTAGAGATATTGCTTTTTTCCTTTCAGCTTCTGTCCACTAATTTGAGTCCTTTTCTGTTTTTCATATATTTTAGCCTTTTTAGCTACTTTTCTGCTGATTTCAGCTTCCTTCATTTTTTTCTTTTTGTTCAGTTTTTGCTTTTGCTTTTAGAGCTATTGCTCTATTCCTTTCAGCTTCTATCAACAATTTTAGCATTTCTCTGATGTTTTTTCAGCTACTTTTGCCTTTTTAGCCACTTTTCTGATGGTTTCAGCTGCCTTCAGCTCAATATTCTTTCTGCTCATTTTTTGTGGAGCTTTTTACAGCTATTGCTCTATTCCTTTCTAATACTCTCTGCTACTTGTAGAATTTTTCTGATTTTTCTCCCACAGCTATTTTTGCTTTATTAGCTACTTTTCTACTGATTTCCACTTTTTTGGCTTTTTTTATATGCTTTTCAGCTTTGTTTTGCTTATTTCGGCTTGTTTCTGATCATTTTAGCTTCTTCCAGCAATATAGTTTATTTCTTTTTACAATATTTATATAAAACAGGATGAAATAAAAACAAAATAACTTAACAGCAACACAGTAAACTGGCATTCATACGTGTCACCAAGTTCACAAATTTTCCATAGAAATAGACATTTTATTAAAATTTACTACAGCTTTAATCAGATATGTTTTTATTTTGTTTAATTTGTCTTTAGGTGAATTAAATATGATAATTTACGCTTCACTTGTTCAGTCAGTGCGTTCTCTGTCAAGTAAGTCATAATCATTCTATACACAGCATTGGGGGCTCGTCCGGGATAGTTTTATTTGTTGTCAATCAATTGTTAAATTTTCTGTACAAATCACTATTTATCAGCTTTCATTTAAGTGTATTTGCTTCACTGAATTCCTGCTTTAAATAAAATCTGCAATAAAGTTTTCAAGTTGACAAAAAAAAGGTGTTTTTACGCGATGAGATGCAACTCATAAATCACTTCTCCTTGACCTGTGCCGCACCGTCCGCATTGTTCATTTTTACGTCTGCAAGCCTCGGACGTTGCCGTTTTCTTTTCCAGATGTGGCACACGGTGTTCTGACTTCAGCTGCAGCGGGCCACTCCGTGCCTGAAAACACCAACGCGACGGAGGCGCATCGCAGAGCTAAACACCTGAACCGGTGTCTCGCAAACACCCAACTATCCTTCTGTCCTGCTACATCTGTAACGAAACCTAGCAGAACCTGCAAAGCACCCCGCATATGTGTTGTAAGCATTTTTTATTTCCATCCCCCCCACTTCTGTTTGCAGTGGCGGAATGCGCCAGCTGCATTAAGTGGGCCATTTATACGATGGGGGCAATTCATCTTACAAAACCGTCTTATTAGACTGTCACTTACAGAGTATGAACGGTGCCTTCAAAACGCCCCGGGGGATTTCTCTGTTATTTTACTGCGAGAGAGAGAAAACAACGCCTAATTGGACCGAGTCGTCTCATCTTCAGTGGGGGGGTGGGGGGACGACAAAAAAAGGACAAAAAAATGGAAAACTCGAGCTTAGAGGGCGGCTCGAGCTGAACCAAACGTGATGGAGTAAGGCGCCGCCTTACTGACGGAGCGACAGACAGGAAGGAGAGGAGGAGGAGGAGTGATGGCCTGTCTGCGCTGTGCGGAAAGTAATCTCAGAGCAATCAAGAGGCGGGGGCGGCCGGCAGCTCTGCGCTCCACAAAACCAACGGGCAGGTAGAGAAAAATCATTAGGCGCTGCTCCTGACCTCACAGGTCGCTGTGGTTGGACAACCGGTGGGTTCTGTATTAGACCCCCGCTGGTAGACAGACATGAAACTAATAAACTAACAGGAAGAGCACGTAGAAATAATTATCTCATACATTCTGATCAACGTTCTTGTCGATGTGCTCTCAAAGACACCGAGTTCTGTGGAAGCCATCTGTTGCGAGGGGCCTCCCAACTCGAGATGCTCCACGGTTTAAAAAACTTTTGCACATGCATTCGCCGTTGCTAAGAAAAAGAGACTAAAGGGCGCTTTGATGGGGGGGGTTGTGGCGAGGTCGGATATCATGCGGCGCCTCTTTAGTGCTGCCGTTTGTGATCGACAGTGAAGCTTTTATCTCCCCCAGTGTGAGGCTGAATAAAAGCTGCTTTCACTCACCTTCAGGTTTTTGTGCTCGAGAGTCGGGGGTGAGCCCGACCGCACTGCAGGGGAAGCGGTGGTGGGATTCAGTGGTGGTGGATCCTTTATGGGGGGGGGGGGCACAGAGCAGGCAAAATTAACTGCTCGGCAACCCGAGCACTAATAGATGCCAGAGTGGGTGCGTCTGCTGAAGGGTGATGGTCCAGAAGCTAAAGGGATAGTTCAGATCCCTCAAACAAAGGCTACAAACAGTTAATATCTTACCTGTTTTAGATAACTATGTGACAGAACTCACCAGGGCTTAATTTGATCCGGATCCTGCCGGAACAGGATCTGGGAACTCTCTTATTTTGACAGGGTGTGTTCCGGTAACTGTTTGTTTGGATCAGGTAACTCTCAAGCTTATTAATATATATTTTTTAATAATATTTTTAATAAGATAATAATTTAATAATAAAGTTATGAAAAAATATGACTGCCTTGAACTAATAAAACTTTTATTGCAGTGTTTCTCCTACAAGCAGGGCACCCCCCCTACCGGACCAAACTACATGCAACTCTCCCACCCGTCGGCACTGACCGAGTGCTAAGCTAGCAGCACGCTAGCTAAAGGCAGAAGCTAAAGGCAGAAGCTAAAGGCAGCACTCACACTGCCTCTTCCCTCATGCTGAACCCCCCCCCCCCCACTTGAAAATTGTCAGTACAAACAGAGAGCAGCACAGATGTGTCTCTGTCTCACCCCCCACCTCCAAGAAAACGGTCAGTATGAACCTGGATATGTAAACTGAAAATAATCACATAAACATTCATTTTAAACACAACAGCCACTCACGGCGTCTTAATATCACATAAGAGCTTCTCCTTCAAGAAGCATTTCTGCTTCTACCCTTAAAAAATCTCTGCCCCCAAAAGAGTGGCGGGGGCAAGTGCCAGCTAACCAGGCAGTCGTACGTGGGCAGGAGCCCACAGGTTGTCGCCATGAACAGACGGAGGAGGCGCATGGAGGTGGAGTGTGGAGTCAACAACGAGCAGGGACAGTGTTGGACTTGGAACCGTCAAGTAAGGGTGGGGGTGGGGGGGTAGGATGCTTGACAGGAGTGTTTACAAACCTAGGTAAATATAGATGTTTAACAACCTGTTAAAATACACCAGAATACAGGAATTAACATCTACTTTATTAAATATTTCTGGGGGAGGACCCCCAGACCACCCCGCCCCCATCTGCATTTTGGCATCGATCAATTTACTAATTAAACCCTGGAACTCAGCTGAAGAACTTAAATTTGAAACTTAGTAATCATTCACTTCTCCAGAATCTCTGAATGTTCTGTTAGAGCTCCAGTTGGCCCATGTACGGCAAGCGAGTTCGCCATTTAATCAAACCATTCTTCGTTACTGAGCCAATGCTAAAAATTTGTGTGTTATGTTGGGATTTTGGTATTTGTGCGATTTTTAGTTTTTGAAATAGTTAGCTTTGTCGGCGTTACTTAGTATTTCCCCTCCCATGTTTTTCCGTATAAATGCCCACTGCTAAAATACGATACGGTTTTTCCTATTGGGACGTGGAAAAGGTGAAAACAAATTTCCATACTTTTTCAAACTTTTCACCACTTTATAGAATCAACGTTAGAATACACGTTATTATTTTTAAGCTGGAAGTACGAACGCTAGCTGCTGCTGCTTGCACTTGCAAATAACCGTAGAAGTCCACGTAAAAAGCCATGTGATGTGAAACGGACATTGATTTGACGGTTTATAACGGTCTCCGCCTCACGCTGACTAGCCGTTAGCTTGTCACTTCGATCAGTTAAACTCGTTTTATGAAACAGAGGGTTTCTGCTTTTTGGCACCGGCAGATACTGATGTCATCGGCTATTAAAGAAGACGGCGGCGGCAGTTTGGGCCATGGCAAAGCTGCCAACCTTACGTGAAGGTTTGGTTTGTGCTTCGAGCACTCAAAATCAGCTGATTTACGAGCTAAACTGTGAGATGGAAGCAATTTGTGAGAATGGCAGGCCACTTGCAGCTTCTGGGACTCGCCAGCATGTTGGGGACGACCTTGGAGGGAGTTTATAAGGACGGACCAGTAGAAACACACAACACAAAACAGATTCTTCCCCCAACAGCTTACTCTAAAGTGGAACAAGCCAGTTATGTTGGTGCTAAGATGGTCTCTTTGGCACGCCCCCTCCTCCAATGCTGACCCTCTTCCTCGTCGACAGTCATGTCAAACTGGTTCAAATCCAACAAAGTCCATGCTCAATAATCCAGGTATACAGGACTTTGTTGGTTTTGAACCAGTTTGACATGACTGTCGACAAGGAAGAGGGCCGGCACTGGAGGAGGGGGTGTGCCAAAAAGACCATCTTAGCTCCAACATAACTGGTTTGTTCCACTTTGGAGCAAGCTGTTTTGGGGAAGAATCAGTTTTGTGTTGTGCGTTTCCTTGACTGATGAAGCCTTCTGGATGGAAGGTGAAATGTTTCAGCACAAAAGAAGAAACTGTTCAGACGACCTGACTGAAAATTGTTGGATAATAAAGCTGATCCTGATTCAAAGGGCTATTTAAAGCAGGTAAGATGGTTATTGTTCATGACGACTCCACAGAACCCCACTTTAACAGGATCACAACAAACACCAAGAACCTTTTGTTTTTAAAAACTGCCCTGATCTTCACTGCGTCCTTCAGCCCCCTCCCAACTCAAAACGTCTGCCTACTTTCAAGGGCAACGCCCGTGTCTCGAGTTTTTCTTAGACTTTGCAGGTCTGGCATTTTTTAATTTGTAAAAGGTCTTCATATTGCAAATGTTGTAATTAGTTCAGTGTAATTAGTGCAATTTATTGTGTTGTGTATCCCTCTGAGACACGAACACAAAGGTCTTCATTTGAAATATTACACACTGTAATGGGGAGTTGGTCTCTTCTTTATTTTTACATCCCTCGGAGATTCACAGGCTTGTTGGTGTATAACCGGAGTGGACAGGACAAGCTTCTTTTTTAATTCTTTAAGGTGGGGGGAGCAGGTGTGATGAGGGAGCCTGTGTTCCTCTTTATGCAATTAGCCCTCAGTCAACTTTATTAAAAAAGCAGCTAATCGGGGGCCGGCCGGCCTGTCGGACAGGGACAGACCTGAAACCTGGGCTGTAATTCAGCGCTCCGAGCAGGTCAGCTGAGATTAGCCAGATTATACTCCATATCTCCTGCAGCCACTAATGCAGAGCTAAGAACTATGTGACTACATGCACAGAGGAAATAATAAAGATACAGAGCCCCATGTGGAAGGAGGTCCATCCCCTTATTGGAGGAAGTGATGATATTAAACAGAATTATTCGGGCAGGTGACAATGTGGCATCAGCCAATTTCCCTGGATATGAAAAGGGAAGGATTACCCGTGTGTGGTCGGGGGGGGGGGGGGGGAGCTGCCACCATGCCGCCTCCCTCCTTTGCTAATTGTTTACCTTTGAGCCACAGCGTGTCTTCCTCCTCTGCTTCTACTTTCTGTTTGTCTTCCTCCCTCTCCTCCTCGCTGTGTTTGTCTTTGGACGACCTCCGAGGCCGGGCTCGTCTCTCGCCGATGACGCTCTCCTGGTCCGCCTCAACCTCCAGGCGTCGTGGCGGCCCGGCTGACTCTGAAACCAGCAGAACTCGAATTAGAGAGAGGGGCGAGACAGAGGAAAAGAGAAGACGAGAAATAACTCGGCTAACCGAGTTGCCAGGCGTAATCAGACTTTGACAGGTTTTCGTTCCCCGGCGAGATATCCATCATCTGAAAAGTGTGACAAAACGACTGCTGACGTGAAAGTAAAACTCGATGCGGCTCATTAGAGACGTTATTACAGCAGCGATCATAAGTCCTGCACTGACAAGTCCGGAGGACGTGAGGTGTGAAATGAACGAACATCAGCAGGGAGGAGAACGAGGAACGCTCTGGTTTGATGACACTACGAGTATGTGTTTGTGTATATTTGGTCCAATGTTGCGCCGAGAGACTCCCTGCCTTAAACTCTGATAGGAGGCAGTTTGAAGTGAGGCTTCTATGGATACGTTATGCACAATTATTATCTTACCTGCTGTAGATGGCTCTTGTAACAAGTTTGAAGAAATTGTGTAACAACTAACAGAGCAGAGCGGATGGATACCGTTTTAAATAAACTCCCACCTCAAGAACATTGTGGAGGTTCTAAAGAATTTACTTGTTAAGATTCAGTCATTCAACCTTTCATCTCATTGAGACTTGGACTAATTACCAAGAGAGCCGTTTTAAACAAAGAACACAGATGAGGTGCAGACATCAATAGACAATCATATAAAAACACAAAATGAAAAGTAAATAGAAAAATATGAGACAAAAATGAAACAAAAACAGCTACATTACAAAGCAATGACTACTGCTACAGACTACTGCTGCTAATGCTAATTTTACTGATGTTAATGCTAATAATGCTAATGTTAGTTCAATTACTGTTAATGCTAACACTGCTAATGTTAGTTCAATTATTGTTAATGTTAATACTGCTAATGTTAGTTCAATTACTGTTAATGCTAATACTGCTAATGCTAATTTTACTGATGTTTGTTTGTTTGTCATTTTTATTCATTTCATATTTAAAACACAAAAAACAATTTAGAGACCAAATGAGAAAAAAAAGCTAATACTGCTAATGTTAGTTCAATTACTGTTAATGCTAATACTGCTAATGTTAGTTCAATTACTGTTAATGCTAATACTGCTAATGTTAGTTCAATTACTGTTAATGTTAATACTGCTAATG
>NC_056520.1:873191-883356 GCF_014905685.2 Nematolebias whitei
TCATGCTAGTTGTATTACTGTTAATGCTAATATTGATCATGCTAGTTCTGTTACTGTTAATGCTAATATTGATCATACTAGTTGTATTACTGTTAATGCTAATATTGATCATGCTAGTTCTATTACTGTTAATGCTAATATTGATCATGCTAGTTATATTACTGTTAATGCTAATATTGATCATGCTAGTTCTGTTACTGTTAATACTAATATTGATCATGCTAGTTCTATTACTGTTAATGCTAATATTGGTAGCGCTAGTTGTGTTACTGTTAATGCTAATATTGATCATGCTAGTTCTGTTACTGTTAATGCTAATATTGATCATGCTAGTTATATTACTGTTAATGCTAATATTGATCATGCTAGTTCTGTTACTGTTAATACTAATATTGATCATGCTAGTTCTGTTACTGTTAATACTAATATTGATCATGCTAGTTCTATTACTGTTAATGCTAATATTGATCATGCTAGTTGTATTACTGTTAATGCTAATATTGCTAATGCTAGTTGTATTACTGTTAATGTTAATATTGATCATGCTAGTTGTATTACTGTTAATGCTAATATTGATCATGCTAGTTCTATTACTGTTAATGCTAATATTGATAATGCTAGTTCTATTACTGTTAATGCTAATATTGATCATGCTAGTTGTATTACTGTTAATGCTAATATTGCTAATGCTAGTTGTATTACTGTTAATGCTAATATTGCTAATGCTAGTTGTATTACTGTTAATGCTAATATTGGTAGTGCTAGTTGTATTACTGTTAATGCAGTTATACGTCGTACATAAACAGTGAAATTTGAGTCAGTTAGAAAAAAAATAGAAAAAATACTAATTCATTAAAATGTACAAGTATTGAGCTGAACTTTGGTGTGGTAGTAGCTGTGAGTCAGTCCCAACATGCACAGTGAGGGCTAACCGATCACCTGGAATCTCCTAATTTTGTGTGCGTTTGACAAAAAGGTCTAAGCGGTAGATGTAATAAAAATCATGTCCTTCAGAGATAAATGTGCTGTTTTGTGCAGTGCTGGAATGAAAATGATTGTTTATTTCAAACATAAATCCTTGTGTCATACGACAGCGTTGTGTGAGTCACTGTCCGTGCGTTCTGTGCAGTTATTCTAAAAATATTGTTGCTCTTGAAGGAACAACATTTCTCATGTCACACCACAGCCCCGCCACATGATTATTTTCTTACGTTTCTGTTGAACAGAGGATTTCAGTGGCAAGCTGCGAGATATCTCCATAAATACAGTTGTTATTTTCCAGCACAGTCTGTCATTTACAAATTTAGCAGGTTGTTAAATTCCCTGTCTAGCAAGCTGACACAGCCTGCTGCTGCGAATGCAGAGTGGCGCTTGTGACAAAGACGGGTGTGAATGCTGAATAGTTATCGAGCATCTGCTGCAGCTGAGCATGACAAAAAAAAGGCGGGTGGGGGTGTTTAGTGGGTGGGTGTGTGCTCAAACACTGAGGATGTTTGTACTGGGCTTGTTTCAAGAGCGTCAGCTTCACTTCCAAATGGACAGAGCCGTAAAAACACCTGCATCATTTGCCGCGCACTCGTATTAAAATAGAAGTGGCTGCAGAATAAACTATTTTACTGAAGTGGCAAAGAGAAGATCTGGGCGTATGATGGACATCAACAAGTCGACAAACTTGTTTTGCACGACATTAGAAAACTGTAATTCTGTAATTCTCTGCAATTCTGTAATTAATTATCGTTTGTAGTTTTTGAGATTAGTTTTTTTTAGGACTGGAATTGAACATGAAATGCAAACAAACCTCAATGTTTTTGGAGCAAGATATAGAGTTACACCGTGTTTAGGAAGAGATCTAGTTTTTACTGCAAGGCTGAGGCTGCACAGGGTGATGAATGGTAGCAAGTGGAGAGAATACTTCATCCACCACCAGGAGCAATAGCGGAGCCAGAGGGTGGCCAAGGGTGGTCTTGGCCACCCTTGATTAATCTTTGGACACCCCGATAAAAAAAAAAAAAAAAAAAAACTACTTTTAAGCAACATAAAAACTAGAAAGCATAATTTCATCAATTGATAAGTGTGACACACACACACAAAAAATACATTTATATATAGAGTGTGTGTGTGTGTGTGTGTGTGTGGGGGGGGGCTGTCAAACCAGCCACTAGGGAGCACCAGTTTGTGCATCTCTGGATCTGGTCCCAAGCCCAGGTAAGTGGTGAGGGTTGTGTCAGGAACAGCATCCGATGTAAGACACTTTTGCCAAAACCATAATGCGAGTTCATCAAAGCCAAACTACACCGATCGGTCGAGGCCCAGGTTAACAACGACCGACACCGGTGCTGTTGACAAACAGGCAGAAATTGTGCTCCTGTTAGTCGAAGACCACGAGGAGGGAAACGTGTCAGTAGACGGAGGAGAAGAGGAAAGTCAAGAATGTAGGAGTGAGGGTTTCAACTCTAAATGTGGGGACAATGACAGGCAAAGGAAGAGAGCTGGCTGACATGATGCTGAGAAGGAAGGTAGATGTTTTGTGTGTCCAAGAGAACAAGTGGAAGGGCAGCAAGGCTCGCAGCATTGGAGCAGGGTTCAAACTGTTTTACCATGGTGTGGACAGAAAGAGAGAAGGAGTAGGGGTGGTCCTGAAGGAGGAGTTGGCAAAGAATGTAGTAGAGGTGAAAAGAGTGTCAGATAGGGTGATGTGTCTGAAGGTAGAAGTAGAAGGTCTGATGCTAAATGTTGTCAGTGATTATGCTCCACAGGTTGGATGTGATGTGGAGGAGAAAGATACATTTTGTAAAGATCTGGATGAAGTGATGGAGAGAATTCCCAGGGAGGAGAGGGTGGTGATATATATCCAACTTATTTTACAAGTTATCATGCTCACAACAGGGACGAACATTTATCGTGGCAGCCATCTTGGATTTTGATATTGCAACCCAGTTTTCGAAAGGAGCCTTTCTTTCGCCTAGATGTAGCCACATACCAAAAAGGAAGTCGGCACCTCACTTGTTTTTCCAAGTTTTACTCACAGCAGCACGGACGGAGAGACGAAGGGTATTTCCACTTCCCCGTCTTCGCTTTGCAACAAAGAGACAATTAACAATCAAGGGTGAGCCGATTGCAGTTTTCTGTCCGATCACAGATTTCTAAAAAGTCAGACCTGCCGATACCGATTTTGTTTTATAAGCGGCACTGTCAGGTGCTATAAGTTCACAATGCACCTTCAATTTTCCATCTTATTTATTGAAAAACAGACCCTTGAACAATATCTTAGAAACAACACAAACTTGTTGTAACTGGCCCCTTATCGGTGCACGCCTATTAACAATCACCTCACCCTAAGTCTTCAGGACAGTCTTTAGTATCGTGAAGTAATTCAAAAACTATTTTTCTCTCGAGCAATTTCCATTTCATTCATTAGATCTTTCAATGGACACTTGTGGTCGCGAGGAAACAAAGTGAACTATGAATCAAGAGAACATGAACCTGTCTAACCTGCAATTCGATTACCAAAACTCTCTGATCCTCATGTCGAAACCTCAGAAATATATCTGAAGAAGGACACGAGTCGGTCAGGAGTAGAGAAATAAAGAACATATTCAGTAGCAGAGCACTGACTTGTCACTTAGACGTAGATAAACCTTATATTTAGCTTCACTGGTGACATGCGGTTTGAAAGACCTTCTATTGTGTCATTTCAAGCATCTATTCTACCTGCATTAATAAAAGTCATATTAGTTCTGAACCTTAGAGTATTAGACTCCCCCGATCTCAAACCACCACCCAGTCGGTGTGATGCATCTCAGACATTTAAAGAGCGTGGACCTGCAGTCTGTCGGGTCATAACGACTTCCCTCCCCTACTCTTTGGCGAGATACAATCATAGGCTGTCAGAGATTTCACCTGGAGCCAGCTCAACTTTTTCCAACTTTGTGTGAGACGTTTGCAGCAATAGAAGGCGCCTGCTCGCTCTCCCCTCTTGACAGGTGAGAATTATACTGTGTCCTTGTCATCTGCAGAGACGCACACACACAGTATTCTCCAAGCAGAGCTATTTCAGACTCTGGAAAGACATCTTTCGATATCGCGCATCTCCATCTGGTGAAATCTGTAATGCCGTTCAAAAGTATTATGTCGACAGACCACCGCGATTGATATTGACAGGAAGGAAAATAAAGCACGGGATGGATTTTAGCTTCAGGGGCTTCGTTTCAAGCCAGAGATGACGGCAGCGTTGTTCCTTTTTTGCCGAATGAACCTTGGCCTGATTTCAATCAGTGACTTATTGGGGAGTGAAAATTGGAAATGGACTGTACTTATAGCACATTTCTATCAAGTCAAGATACTTAAAGCTCTTTACACGACAGTCTGTGCCCTCATTCACCCACCCCAACCATTTTTAATAATAATAATAATACATTTTATTTGTATAGCGCTTTTCTACGTACTCCAAGACGCTTTACAGGAGTTCAAAAAATATAAAATCAGCAATGCACCACAACATAAAAACACAAAGAAAGGGCAAAAATAAACATTAAACACATTTTAAACAGGTGGTTTTGAGTTCTTTCTTAAAAGTGGAGAGCAGCAGGCACGAGGTTGGGGCAGCGAGTTCCAGAGGGTGGGGGCGGCGATGGAGAAGGCTCGGTGACTGTATTCAGGCCCAAAAAATTCAATTCAATTCAAAAATACTTTATTAATCCCAGAGGGAAATTATTTGTTGTTGTAACTCGTTATCCTCGTTTCATTAAGAGATGTTATAGATGCTGACGCTGTAGACAGGAAGGATCTCTTGTAGAGGTCCATCCCACAGTGGATCCTAAGAAACCGGCTGCAGATGCCGTCCGATCCGTCCACCCAGCAGATGCTGAAAATCCGACCCGACCCGGCCGCAGCAATCATTTCTGAACCCCACCCGAACCGAAGAATTAGCAGTAATTACAGGTCTGAAAACGAAAAAACCCGACATTTTTAATTGCTTTGACTGCTTATAGCTATTAACGGTCGGCAGATGTGCACGTCTGAGTAAAGGGGGCAGAAGATCGGAGCTGAAGGGGTGTTTGTCCTTTCATGGCCGTCAAAGCGCATTAAATCCCTGCTTCTGCTGCATTCTGCATTATTCAGACACGGACCCCGCTCTGACATGTCTGCAGGATATTTTGTGATCTCACCTGTTTGGGTTGTCGGCCGCGTGCGTTCGCCGAGTGCAGTGGATGAATGAACGTCTATTTGGGCTTTGATGGATCGCTGGCAGTAGTCCATCTGAAGCTTAACTGAACTTGTTTTTACCTTTTTCAAGGCCGGTCAGTGTGCGATCAAATGGCAGCACGCGGCTGGTGATTGTATGGCAAGCTATGTTGCCATATAATTGGATCGTCAGCCGTGCGCGTCCACTGACGCAATCAAAAACTCGACACCGGCCCGGCCCACACGTTAAGCACGTTATTATGGCCCGGCCCTAATCTGGGTCGGGCCGGGCTCAGGTTAGAAATGACAGCTCTAGCTCCGTCTCCCCAGGTTAGGAGCTTGGTCCTACAGGGGAGAGACAGAATGTTGGGATTGGAGGAGCGGAGGGAACGAGAAGGAGTGTGGTGATGGAGTAGGTCGGTCAGGTATGGAGGGCTTTGAATGTGATGAAGAGGATCTTGAAATGGATGCGCTGAATGACAGGGAGTCAATGGAGGTTCTGCAGGACAGGTGTGATATGTTCACGGGAGCAGGTGTGGGTGAGAAGGCGGGCTGCAGCGCTTTGAATATATTGCAGTTTGTTGAGAGGTTTGGATGGTGAACCGTACAAAATGCTAATGCAATAGTCGATTCTGGATGTGACAAAGGCATGGATTAGGATTTCAGCAGTGGAGAAAGTGAGTGATGGGAGGAGTCCTGCTATGTTTTGGAGATGGAAATGGTAAATGGACTGAACTTATCATATATAGCGCTTTTCTACCAAGACACTCAAAGCGCTTCATCCATTCATTTAACACTCTACTAGATCTGTACAAAGACTAATCAGTGCTTTAGATCACATTCATACATCGATGGGACACACAATGGAGGCAATGAGGGGTTCAGTGTCTTGCCCAGGGACACTTCGGCAGGTGACTGCTGGTGGAATCAAACCCCCAACTCTTGCATTGGAGGACGACTGCTCTAACCACTCAGACACAGCCGCCCAAATGGAAGAATGCAGTCCGAGTTATCCGTTTGACGTGTGATTTGAATGAAAGAGTGGAGTCGAGAATAATACCAAGATTTCGAATGAGCGGTGATGGAGTGAGAGTGATGCTGTCAAAGTTGAGGCAGAAGTTTTGAATGGACTTGGTAACACTGTTTGGACCAATGAGGAGTATGTCAATTTGTCAGTGTTTAATTTGAGAAAATTATGCTTCATCCAGATTTTGATGTCAGTTAAGCAATGGGTGAGGGTGGAATGGATATTGGGGTTTATGGATGTAGTAGAAATGTAAATCTGTATGTCATCAGCATAGCAGTGAAAATGGAGGCCATGATGATGGATGATATTACCAAGGGGGAGGATGTAAAGGATGAAAAGGAGAGGACCAAGCACTGAACCTTGGGGAACACCCTGGGATAGAGGGGTTATGGAGGAGGAGCAGCAGTTGATATGAATAGACTGTTGCCGGTTTGTAAGGTAGGACTGAAACCAGGACAGAACGGAGCCAGTGATGTTCAGGTTGGACTTGAGACGGGACAGGGACAGTATTTTTATCCATAAAATAAAAAACAAACGCAGACGGCCATCGTCTTACCTGATCTGACCAAGGAAGAAGAGCGTGGACACTCGCACATCTCGCAGAAAGGCAGCAGGTCACTGTTGGTGTAAGTGCAGGCCTCGCAGTTCCACATCACCTCAGGATCAGGTTCTGGGAACTTCTGGGAGGTCACGATAGAGGCCGAGCCAATCCCTGTCTTTGTTGACCTATGCATCCCTCCCAGGCGAGACCTGCAGCTCTGGCTGGACTTGGGTGTCCGTAGCCTTTTCAGCTGCGGTGAGAAGTCCTGCTCGGGTGTCACAGGTTCTTGAGAGCAGGAGGTCTCTCTGTCCTTTACTTCCGACTTCTCTCCACTGCCAGCTTGTTCAGCAGCCATCTCTGAGCAGATGGAGGGAGATGTTTCCTCATCGTCCGTCCTCCTTCTCTTTGTCTTCTCCTTGCTGGCGCTCGGGGAGAAGAACGAGCGGATGTCGTGCTGCTTCTCTTTTTCAAACTAAGAAAAATGACAAGCTTCATTTACAACAATGGTAACAAGCAACTGCCCAAAAAAATCTAACAACAATAAACTCTGAAACTTACATGAGTGAAGAACATGTCGTCGTCCCCCACAGTTCCTGGGTTTGCCTCCAGTGGTAGCACCATCTCACTTGGTGTCCACACGTTAGCAAAGTTGAGGAACTCCCACTTGTCCTTGTCGCCCTCGTCAGCCTTCAGGTACTCCTTCCTGCCGTTCAGGGTGCTGCCAGTAACAGTTTCCTGAAGGACACATGACCTTAAGCCTTACCTTTCTAGCAAAGATGAAAGAAAGTACCGCATACGTGCACATTATACACATGGCGACAAACTCTTATACTGCAATCTATAGCAATGGCCCGGACAAGCAAAGACCTTGTATAACCTTTGACCTTGAAGGGTGATGAAAAGTTTACACATCACACATTCTAGGAGTACAAATAAGTATAAAGTTATGCTAAATTATTTTGAGCAGATCACAAATCATGGACAAGAAAAAGAGAATGTTTACGAGCATAAGTAGACTATCCATGGGTTCCCAACCCTGGTCCTTGAGGAACACCATCCTGCATGTTTTAGTTGTTTCTCTGCTCTGACACACATGATTTTAATTAATGGGTAATTAACAGGCTTAACAACAAGTGTGTTGGAGCAGAGAAACAACTAAAACTTGCAGGATGGTGTTCCTCAAGGACCAGTGTTGGGAACCCCTGAATAATACCACAATACGTCTGTCTTTTGACGGGCGTATAAAACAAGTCAACACATGTATTCATTTCCATAGTACAAGTTCATCAGTTATGTTACAATAATGCTTAATTAGTTCTAGCATGTTGCCCTATCGGGGCCCACACCTTCCTGTTGAGCATGGACCACATGACGGTGTCAAAGGTGCCCTTGGCAATAAGGTAGTGGACGTTGACAGAAGAAGTCTGCCCAATGCGGTGGGCACGATCTTCAGCCTGCTTGATCTGTCCAGGGTTCCAGTAAAGCTCGGCAAACACCACATGGCTGGCAGCGGTGAAGGTCAAACCCTGGAGAGGAAACGCACAAATCAACAACGGAACCTGAAGAAAAAAAAGCAATTCAGTCGCCTAAAATAGAACATTGAGGCCCATGTTTAATCTGACGCTCTGCATGCATACCATCAGCAGAATACAGAGAGTAAGAGACTCACACATCTGTTAGTTGTTCAGGAATAATTCAAAGAAAAACAACATTTTCATCCATTGAAGTAGAAAAACAAAAGTCAGAGGTATAGAAGTTTTTATGGAAGCACCTGACCAGCTGCTTGAATGCTGAGAATAGCCACCCGGGTTTCTGGGTCACTCTGGAATTTATGGACCAGCTGGATTCTTTCAGACGATGGCACGCTGCCATCAATTCTGATGTAACCTGCCTGTCAGGACAGAAACAAGACGCAGCTAAATTAGATTTTCACTTGTGAATTTAGTTGCAGGGGGGAAAGCTGCAGCGCAACGCTAAAGTAGCCAACGATTCAAGGTTCAAGGTTCTTTATTGCAATTGGCATCACATGTGGTACACGAGGTGGAACGAAATCATGTACACAAGGTACACCCCAAAATAACAAATATATAAAGTATAAAAAGAAACAGTATACAAGGATCTAGGATATATGCCAAAGACTAATAATGTAAAAATAATACGTTATATTGCTCTCAATGAAAACATTTTATGCACTACATTTAATTACTGGCAGGTATATCTTTGTGTGTATCAATAATAGCAAACTATTTTTCTTATATTTACCAGATGGAACACATTTACTTATTTTTGATTAAAGAAGCTACATTTGAACTCAAAGTATTTCATTAGCATACAAGCTAGTGTTAGCAATTAGTTGTTTATCATAGTTATAAACTTTTTACACAAAGTCAAGTGAAGAACAGCAGAAGTGTTGTTGTAGGCTTTAGCTACATTCTGAACCCAACATGTCTCATATACCGAACCCTTTGATTTATAAAGCACTTAAAAACAGCAACAAGGCCGACGACAGTACCGCACAGCAAAAACAAAACAAACGAGAGACGTGGCAAAAAATACACATATCCAATTCAATCATGTCGATTCAGTTTAGTTCTTCAGCTCCAAGTCACAAGAGAAGTGTCTCAGGACTGATCAGAAACATTCAAATATAAAATAATAATTTAACAGAAACATTCATCTTTAAAATAATAATTTAACAGAAACATTCAAATATAAAATAATAATTGAACAGAAACATTCATGTATAAAATAATAATTTAACAGAAACATTCAAATATAAAATAATAATTGAACAGAAACATTAATGTATAAAATAATAATTGAACAGAAACATTCATGTATAAAATAATAATTTAACAGAAACATTCATGTATAAAATAATAATTGAACAGAAACATTCATGTATAAAATAATAATTTAACAGAAACATTCATGTATAAAATAATAATTGAACAGAAACATTCAAATATAAAATAATAATTTAACAGAAACATTCAAATATAAAATAATAATTGAACAGAAACATTCAAATATAAAATAATAATTGAACAGAAACATTAATGTATAAAATAATAATTGAACAGAAACATTCATCTATAAAATAATAATTGATCAGAAACATTCATGTATAAAATAATAATTTAACAGAAACATTCATGTATAAAATAATAATTTAACAGAAACATTCATCTATAAAATAATAATTTAACAGAAACATTCATGTATAAAATAATAATTTAACAGAAACATTCATGTATAAAATAATAATTGAACAGAAACATTCATGTATAAAATAATAATTGAACAGAAACATTCATGTATAAAATAATAATTTAACAGAAACATTCATGTATAAAATAATAATTGAACAGAAACATTCATGTATAAAATAATAATTTAACAGAAACATTCAA
>NC_056520.1:883456-902472 GCF_014905685.2 Nematolebias whitei
AACAGAAACATTCATGTATAAAATAATAATTTAACAGAAACATTCAAATATAAAATAATAATTAACAGAAACATTCATGTATAAAATAATAATTGAACAGAAACATTCATGTATAAAATAATAATTTAACAGAAACATTCATGTATAAAATAATAATTGAACAGAAACATTCATGTATAAAATAATAATTTAACAGAAACATTCATGTATAAAATAATAATTTAACAGAAACATTCAAATATAAAATAATAATTAACAGAAACATTCATGTATAAAATAATAATTGAACAGAAACATTCATCTATAAAATAATAATTTAACAGAAACATTCATGTATAAAATAATAATTTAACAGAAACATTCATCTATAAAATAATAATTGAACAGAAACATTCATGTATAAAATAATAATTGAACATTATTTATCTGAGGAGCAGCTTTGAGTTTAACTCCATCACTGAACTCTCATGTTGAACAAGCATGAAGGCGACAGTGGAAAGAAAAACTCCCTCATGAGGAAGAAACCTTTAGCAGAACCAGGATCAGGACAAGAGGACCATCTGCTTCGACCGGCTGGGTTTGGTAGGAATAGATACACAATGGCAGGTCAAGAATCACATGTTAAGATAGAAATAGTATCAAATGAAAACTATTCAATTTTAACAATTCATTTAAGAAATGAGGTCAGTTTGTCCTCTAGTAGTCTAAGTCTATAGCAGCAGAACAAGCCGACCCTAACTATAGGATTTATCAAAAAGGAAAGTCTTAAACTGGACAATGTGTCAGCCTCATGGACAGAAACTGGACATTGGTTCCACAAGAGAGGAGCCTGAGAACTGGAAGACCTTCTTCCCATTCTGCTGCTGGAAACTCTAGGAACAACAAGTAAACCTGCAGTCTGAGAGTGAAGTGCTCTGTTAGTAAAATATGGAACAATAAGATCTGTAATGTAAGATGGAGCTAGGTTGTTGAGAGCTTTGTAGGTTAGAAGTAAGATTTTGAATTCTATTCTGGATTTGACAGGGAGCCAATGGAGAGAAGCTAAAACTGGAGAGATATGATCTCTCCCAGTAACTCCAGTTAAGACTCTGGCAGCAGCATGTTGGATCAACTGAAGACGTTTTAAAGAAGTATTTGGACACCCAGATAATAAACCATTGCAATAGTCCAGTCTAGACGTGACAAATGCATGGACCAGTTTTTCTGCATCATCTTTAGATCAGATGTTTCTAATGTTAGTGATATTACGCAGGTGGAAGAAGGAGGTTCTAGGAACGTTTTGGATCGTTAAAAGCAGCTAAGCTACGAGCTAAGCTAACGGGCCGACCCCGCGAAAAAACCTCTGTCTTGTTGAAGCTCCAGAATTCACGGTTGAAACCCGTGCTTTTGCGTAAAAAGTTGTTTTTCTCTGCAAAAAGAAGCTGAGAACTTGTTTACTGACTTTTTATTAAAAGCTTTGTGTGAAAAATGCTAAAGAGCTCAAACCACACCGAACGTCCGCCATTTTGAGAACTGAAGAGAGACAGCCCATGTCACGTCAAGAGGCCTCCCTCCCATTTTTCTTAAAGAGACACGCTGCTCGCTCCCTCACTATCCATCCTTCTGTTCAAACAGTCTTATACTGCCATCCAGTGGTCGAAAAAAGGTACTACACACAAAACAAATTAACCAACCTTTATTCGTAAATTTGACAATAATTACTAATTATTGACAATTTCAAACAATATTATCGTTTATCGCAATAATTTGAGACAATCACCCAGCAACATGTGTTATCGTGACAGGCCTAAAACTAAGTTAATGAGTTAGCAGCAAACAGCATTAAGCTAGCCAGCATTTGTCTGGTCGTATGATTGTCTCCTGGCAGGCAGTTGCAAAGCTGCTGAATTAGGGAGAGAGATACTTGGGCGGCTTCAGTCACCCTTTTTATGTGTGGGAGGTTGAGCACCGTATTTGCAAACACTCCTTTGTTAATATATCTCTGAAAAAAGAACAGGGGAACTACCTGGATACAATATGACCCGTACCGTTGCCTGCACCTTCCATTGAATGCGATTATGAAAGGGGACGGTTTGTCCGTCTCTAAAAAGCTGCCACAGATTTGTGTGGGACAATCACTGAGAGTAGTATTATATCACCCTGTATTCTGGTCTGTAAATATTTCTGAAAGAAACCCTTTTAGAACACACCAGAGAACCATAGGAGCCCAGTGACCTCGGTTCTGAATAAAACTGGAACCTTTTTCAAAACATTTGTGTCTCTCAGTCCTGTGGAGGGTCACAACGGCCGACAGTCCAACATCGTGTTCTTACACCTGCTTCCGTGTTTTCAGGTTTGGGCGGCTGTGGCCGAGTGGTTAGAGCAGTCGTCCTCCAATGCAAGAGTTGGGGGTTGGATTCCTCCAGCAGTCACATGCTGAAGTGTCCCTGAGCAAGGCACTGAGCTCCTAAATGTCTCCGACGTGTGTCCCATGAGTGTCTGAATGTGATAAAGCTCAGGTGGTGTTGTAAAGCACTTTGAGTGTCTTGATCAGAGAGAAAGGTGATATCGAAGTAGAGTCCATCTACCATCCAGGTAAATGTGACTCCACGATCGTCAAGGAGATTCAAGAGTGTGAATCCTTGGTGCAGAAGAACTTGATGAAAAACAGCTGAAATTAGCTACAAAATGTAGCTGAAATGGAAGAGCAAGCCCAAATTAGCAGAAGGAAGCAGAGAGAACACACATTTGCTCAATTAGCTTTAAATAAGCAGAAATTAGCACAACAATTAGCTAAAAAACAATAAGCTGAAAATAGCAACAAAAAAAAATTAGATGAAAAGGAAAAATGAAGCTTAACCAACCAGAAGGAAGTGGAAAGAGCTGAAAGCAGCTTAAAATGAGGAATTAGTTGAAAAAACTAAAATTAGCATTAAAAAGCTTATTAGGAGCTGAAAGAGCAAAAAAAAAAAAAAAAGCTGAAACTAGCGGAAAAAACCTGAAAGGCGCATAACAAGGTGAAATTAGCAAAAACAAATTAATTGTGCTGAAAGTAGCAGAAATTAACACGAGAAACTTGAATTTATCTGAAAACAGCTGAAATTTGCTAAAAAAAAAATAAAAAGAGCTAAAAATATAGCTGAAAAGTTAGAACAAGCTTAAATTAGCAGAAGAAAGCAGAAAGAACACATATGCCCTATTAAGCTGAAAGAAGCAGAAATGAGCACAAAAAAGTATAAATTATCTGAAAACAGCTGAAATTTGTGCACACACAAAAAAACAGCTGAAAAGTAGCTAAAAAGCAGAAATAAGCTTAAATTAGCAGAAGGAAGTGGAGAGAACTCTGATTTTTCTGAATTAGGCTAAAAAAGGTAGAAATAAGTGCATAAAATGTGGAATTAGCTGAAAAAGCTAAAATTAGCATAAAAACAGCTGAACAGTAGTTGAAAAAGCTGAAACTTGCAGAAGTAAGTTGAAGGGATCAGAACAAGCTGAAATTAGCAGAACAAAGTTAGAAGCACAAAAATGCTGTAGCTAGCAGAAAGAATCTGAAAGGAGCACAAAACAGCTGAAAACACAGCTGAAAGAAGCTGAAGCATAAAATGTGAAAGGAGCAGTAAAAGGTAAACAGAGCTAAAGATGTGAAGGATGGAAAATGAGCTCAATTCGTTTTCTATGAGGAAAAAAAGCTAAAACGTTCAGTGTCATGCGAGGTCCAACACCTCGATGTCATAAACCCCTCCAGCGATCCAGTTTAAGAGGTGTTTTTATTTTCACCCAAAAGCTTAACAAATAACCCTTCGAGCCACGTCGGCAGCTCGCGACAGGATGGCAACGAGCGAACAAAACGGCGACGCGTGATTGAAGCGCAATCACTCGTCTGCGCCGCCCGTCTCGACTCCCCGCGTCGCTTGCCGATCCGTTTTTAGCTCGTCTCTGTTAATTGGCGAGCGCGAACACGCCGGAGAGCGAGCGTCTCAAGGAGGAACGTGTTATCGCACCTCGCACCGTCGGTTTCCATCCAGACGACAACTCCCCGACCCCTGCAACACACGCGAACGCACACTTGACTCGTTTCACAGGTTGCTGGCTGCCAGCCGAAGAGAATTCATTTACTTGTAATGAGTTGGGGAAAAACTTTGAGGACTGGCTTTAGAGGAGGGGGGGGGGGGGTTTAACTTCCTGAGAAAGAAAGTAAACTATGATGCTGGATTCCTCACAAAACATTTGGAAATGATCCGAACACCACTCCTTCATTGAATTACTCACCTGAAAGAGACTTAAAAGGAAAAATAATAATTCATGCACGCCAACATCTGCTGTCAGTTTGAGCTCAACATTCGAGCTTCAAGATCTTTGCCCTGTCAAAGTAAATCAGGCCGGCGACAGGAAACAGCAGGACTGTAAATGAAAGAGTAAACCTGCGCCATGAGGCCAATTACCTGCGGTAAGAAGGGATGCGAGGGTGAAATATGAAAGGGTTTGGCATGTTTAGTATTTCCTTTGATAGGAAATGAAAACCTCAGGAGAATTCTTCAAATCCACAGGTTTGTTTGTGTGTGTTCTTTAAGCAATACATGTTAGCAAAACACCTTGATGACTGGATGAATCAGCGCCGATTAATGGAGCAGAAATGAGCAACAGCAACTAGAGAGAATGCATTTCTTGAAAAAATGCTGTGTGAATGCTTATCGCTTGTAAGAACTTGCTGAAAAAACAGCTGAAATGAGCTAAAAACATGCTGAAATCTTGCTGAAATGGAAGAACAAGTCCAATTTAGCAGAAGAAAGAAAAAAGAACACATAAATTAGGAAATGAGCTCAAAAGAATGAAATTAGAGGAAAAAGCTGAAAAGTAGCTGAAAAAACAGCTGAAATTAGCAAAAAAAATGTGCTGAAATCTTGTTGAAATGGACAAATAAGCCAAATTTAGCATAAGAAAACAGAAAGAACATAAACTAAAAAAACTCACTCAAAAGGATGAAACTAGAAAAAATTAAAAAGCAGAAAAGTAGCTAAAAAACAGCTGAAATCAGCTGAAAACATGCTGAAAGCACTTTGATAACAGGTTCTGTTTTAAATGTGATCTATCAATAAAGTTGACTTGACTTGAAATCTTGCTGAAATGGAAGAACAAGCCCAAGTTAGCAGAATAAAACTGAAAGAACATAAATTAGGAAAATTAGCTCAAAAGGATGAAAGAGAAAAAATAAAAAAGCTGAAAAGTCAGAAAGCAGCTTAAATTACCAGAAGGAAGTGGAAAGAGCTGAAAGGAACTTAAAAATGTGGAATTAGTTGAAAAAAACTAAAATTAGCATAAAAAGAGCTTATTAGTAGCTGAAAATGGTAGAAAAAGCTGAAACTAGCAGAAAAAAGCTGAAAGGAGCATAACAAGCTGAAATTAGCAAATATTACCACAAAAAACTTGAATTTATCTGATAGTGTGGATGCGTCATAAACTTTCACACAATAAGCTTAAAAATCACTTAAAGGTTTCCTTTTGTAATCTTTAAGTTGGAAGGTCAAGCGTTGAAGCATTGCCTCGCGTTGGTATGGCAAGCCCCAAGCCCAAAATAGGTCGTCACTGTTTATTTTTACAGTGCAGCTGACCTCGCACCAGGACGCTCCTGTATTGTGGAAATTGGGAAGCGTTATTTGGGTGTTAGCTATTTTTCATTATTTCTTTAAGCAAATCAGAAACTATGGGCAGGACGAGTAAGTTTACGAGCATAAGTAGTTAAGTTATATACGTCTGCCTCTTGATGGCTGTCAAAATACGCCCGTCGACAAACTCTACTACAGAAATCTATAGAGACGCCGGGGCAAGCAAAGACCTAGTATAGCCTTTGACCTTGAAGGGTGATGAAAAGGTTAAGCAACACACTTACTAGGGGTAGACATGGGTACAAAATTCTGTTGAGCAGATCACAAGCAGGAAAAGAGAACGTTCATGAGCGTAAGTAACTATACCGCAACACATCTGCCCTTTGACGGGTGTATAAAAATGAGCCAAAACATCTTTTCATTTCCATACTACAGTTTCCTCGGTTACGTTGTAGTAATACTTAATTAGTTCCAGCATGTTGCCCTACTGGTGCCCAAAGTACCTTCCTGTTGAGCAAAGGCCACGTGACGGTGTCAAAGGCGCCCTTGGCAATAAGGTAACGGCCACTGGCAGAGGAAGTCTGCCCAACGTGGAGCGCGACTGAAAACTGAGGGACGACAACTGCGCCGGAAAACGTACAGAAGAAAAATGGAACACAACTGTGTGAACGTTTCATAAACGCTCACGCAATCAAAATGAATACATCTGAAGAAATATTGGCTTTAATGGTAGACTAGGATGGCTACTTGCTATTTTAGTTGCCTTGCTCGCAGATGGTGTCATTTTTATGAAAATATCAACTGCAACAACAAAAAGCAATATTTTCACCTTCTTTGCACATGGACTGTTCTCATTCCGACTCGTTTCAAAGCACGGGTCACAAATACCTGCAAGCCCCATGTTGTTGCCATGAAATCCATGCTCACGACGGTACCGGCCAACAGAACTGTAGGAGTATCCCTGTAATCAGGCGGGCATCGTCTTTAAAGAACCAAAAGTAGGTTGTTGTTTTACCAGAGAGTGTCTGATTAGAGGAGGATCAAAACCAATTGAGCGGGGTGACCGGGTTAATTGCGTGCTCTGTTCCGGTGTTCTACGGAGGGCAAAATCATTCGTTAATGCTGGAAACCATTAAGATGTATAGGAAAAACACAGGGACTTAATATAGATTGATACGTTCTTCCATTTTTTTGGATATTGGACATAATTAACGCACTCTTCACACCAGCGTTGAGCCTTTTAGTGCTTGCAGCTGTGATCTGGCTCCGGTTACCTTGGCCTCGATGACGGCTTCGGTGCAGGCCTGCAGCATGGTGAGGTGGTGGGCGAAGACCAGGAACTTCAGCTGCTCTGCCTCCAGCATCATCTTAATGTAGTCCTTCACAGCTCCCGCCTGGCCACACACACAGAGAAACAGACCCAGATGAAAGAGAGCCACTGAATCCATCACTTCACGGCTCGACCACACAGCGGCAAGATCAGTAAAGAAGTCAATTAATCACCGCTGCATCCTTTCTGCCTGATCGATTCACTATTGACTGCCAGGAATCTGGACGCTAAGAAGAGTGCGCACACAGTGAATGGGGCGCATTTGTCAGCCTGCAGATAGTGAGAGCAAATCAATAACTCACAACTCGGCGATATGATCGGTGTGTGTGCTCTTTTGATTGTGGTGGCACTCGATACGAGACAATCCACCGACTGACACCTGAACAGCCAGGTGACTTTTTGTTAACTGCGGCGTCCCGTCTACAGTACAGTCAATGTCTCTTTAAGGATCGTGATTTTCTGTTTGCCGACAAAAACAAGGGTACGCCAATGTCCCCCGTCGCTGAAGGACTTTGTCGAGATGAATGTTCTTCTGGCCAGGGAATGCAAGTATACCTTAATGTTTTTGGTGCGGGACATTGAAGTGGGTAGGAGTTACACTGCAGAAGAAGAGAGGTAAGTTTGTTTGTTTGTCTGAGGTGCTGAAGCGTGATTGGTCCTGACAAGTGGAGGGAGCAATTTTATTCACAGTCGGGTGCAATAGTGGAGCCAGATGGTGGCGAGCGGTGGCCTTAGCCACCACTGATTAATTTGTGGCCACCCCACGAGCCACCCAAATCATTTATAGATACTGAAATTTAAGCAATATGAAAACTAGAAAGCAGTTTCCTCAAAAGACAGGGGGCGGGCCAGTTTATTTAAATATATGAAGGTGGCCATCTTGGATGTTGACGAGGCAACCCAATTTTCAAAAGGATGGTTTCTAAAGCCTAGATGTGGCTTATTTTTAGTTATCCAGCTCACAAGAGTTATACACACACATACCCTCATATATAGAATCATAAAAAGACTAATAAGAATCATCTGTGACCCTCAAGTGAAAAGATGCTGGTTAGGCTAACCAAGACTAAAACCTAGCATGACTGGATACTGTTCAGAATCAGTTTTATAGTCATTGCACCGAAGCACAACAAAATTACATTTCAATACAGCCCATCCAAAAACACAAACAGACATGGGGAGACGGAGGTGTCTGAGGCTGCGGCCTCGGGAGGTGCTGCACTTTGCAGATAAGGAAAAGAGAAACACGAGGGAAGGGGAGGTTTAAAAAAAATCATATCTTGCACTGTGTCCTAGACGGGACCGTGTGGAAGTTGGAGGAAAAAAAAAAAGACCTCGGTACAGAAAACAGCAACATACTGATGACATCATACCATACCACTTTATTTATAGAGCACTTAAAACAGCAACAAGACCAACCAAAGTGTTGTACAGACAGAACAACAGGTAACACACAAAGCAAAATACAAAATGAGGTAAATCAGAATATAGACATAAAAACGATGCAGATAATGATGACAAACCAGTGTGGAGCATACAGGATCAAACACAGATCATCTGGTGTTGAAAGCTACTGAATAGTAGTGAGTTTTTAAACGGGACTTGAAAACAGAGAGGGAGGGGGCCTGTCTGACAAGCAGAGGTAACTCGTTCCAGAGTCTTGGTCCTGCTACAGAGAAGGCCCTGTCATCTCTGTGCTTAAGACGAGTTCCTGGAACTGTGAGGAGCAACTGGTCCGCTGACCTCAGGGAGTGTGGTGGGACATACGGTTGTAGCAGATCAGAGAGATGGGGGGGGGGGCAACACTGTTCAGTGATTTGTAGACATACATGAGTATTTTGAACTGGATTCTAAGGTGAACCAGTAACCAGTGCAGTGAGGCCAAAACTGGTGTAATGTGCTCTCTTTTGCCTGTACTGGTTAAAACTGGGGCTGCTGCATTCTGGACCAGTTGTAGTCGTGCAATGGAGGTCTGACTGATACCAAACAGGAGTGAATTGCAGTAATCAAGCCTAGATGTAATGAATGCATGTATTACTGTCTCCAGGTTATTACATCATATATAACTGAGCTGGTTCTTCTGGAGGTTTCTTCCTGTTAAAGGGAGTTTTTCTTCCCACTGTCTCCACTGTGCTTGCTCAGGATGGGAGACTGCAACGAAGCCAAGATTCATCTTGTCTGCTGGATTCTTAGATAGAGAACTTTACTAACTGGCTTTTATGTGAATGTTCCTGTAAAGTCCCTGAGACAACTTTGTTGTGATTTGGTGCTATATAAATAATCAATCCATCCATCCATCCATCCATCCATCCATCCATCATCTTCAGCTTGTTCTGAAGTCGCAGGGGCAGCATCTTGAGCAGGGAGGTCCAGACTTCTCTCTCCACAGCCTCTTCCAGCTCTTCTGAGAGGATTCCAAGATGTTCCCAGACCAACTGAGAGACAGTCTTTCCAGCGTCTCCTTGGTCTTCCTCTGGGTCTCCTCCCAGTCAGACATGCCCGAAGCACCTCCCTAGGGAGGCAACCAAGGAGCATCCTTACCAGATGCTTGAACCACCTCAACTGGTTCCTCTGGATGTGGAGGAGCACTGGTGGTTCTGAGTCTCTCCTGATAACTGAACTTCTCAGCCTGTCTCTAAGGAAGAGTCCAGCTACCCTGCAGAGGAAACTCATTTCAACCTCCTGGATCCACGATCTCATTCTTTCAGTCTCTACCAGAGTTCATGACCAGAGGTGAGGGGAGGAACGTAGACCGACCAGTAAACAGAGAGCTTTGTCTTACAGCTCAGCTCCTCTTCACCACAATGGACCGGCACAGAGTTCACAATACTGCAGACGCTGCACCAATCCATCTGTCGACCTCACGCTCCATTCTTCCCTCACTGTGAACAGAACCCCAGAACCTCACCCTCGACCTGAATACAGCGATCCACCCTTTTCCAGGGCTATATAAATAAACCGAGTTGAATTATTTACCTTTTTTTGCTGACACAACTGCTTGTTGTTTTACCACAAGACAGTTTTTTCCCTTGTTAGTTTGGTTTTATTTATGAAGTCAGGTAGTAACGATGCCTTGAAAAGATAAGAGCAATACTGGTGTATTTTATTTTAGTTTGTTTCTGTTTTAACGCTGAAAACTTTAACCTTGATTGACAGTGTGAAACTAACAATCTTAAAAAAAGGTAAGCACCATGAGAGCAAAGAGTGAGTTAACCGTCCCCTGAAGGTATTTGAATGCATCATGTCAACCTGAGTGACGCTTCCTGCTAACTTCTGCAAAGCTGCAGTGGATGAGCGCGTCTTTGAGCACCCGGACTCGGCTCATTTGAGAGCCTCCGGCCGAGAATAGCACCGACTAGTGAGAAATACTGAGGTTTGATTTGAATTCAACAGAGTCCTTACAAGGCGGTTTTTGGAAGACAGGCTTGTTCGCTGCGGCGTGAATCCAGCTCCTAAAATCTCTGCGCACACCTGACAACCTCTACAGCCATCGCACCTGCTCTGAAGGAAGAACCTCTGCTTCACCTCGCTGGTAATTAGCCGATGCGGCCGATAATGAATCTGTCCGCCAGGCCTGCCGACCCTGTTCTGATCAGAGGGGTTCTCATTACCGACGGCTCGGCTTCGCCAGCTTCCTTCCGCTGAGTTTAATTAGTGCACAAACTTCTCAGCTGTCTGAAGCGGACCCGTTATCTTCCTTTAAAGTCCAGCATCAGAGACGTCCTCTCTGGGTAATTGGGAGCAGATGCTTGGCGGGCAACGCAACGAAAATACCCCCAAGGCATTTGGCAGCTCTGTCACCAGGCAGGACTGGCAGGCAGGGTCCGTGAAGCTCCTCAGAATGACATATACTCTATCACCCCACCCGAGGGTCCAAAAAAAGAAGATGGCAAGCCTTTTTTTTTTTTTTGGAAAGTAGCGAAAGTGTGTCTGACTCTAAGAGCCGAGGGGAGCGGAAATGAGATGGTCCAGCAGTATTGGCTTTGAGGGGGAAGAAGGGTGGGGGAGGAGGCAGGGACCTTTGTAGTGAAAGGAGGTCCAGAGTTGGGGCTAAACTGAGCAGAAATCCAATCAGTAAACAACACCAAGTTCAAATACGATCCAAGCTCGGAGGCAGTCTGAGCGAGTAGCGTGTCCATGATTGGATTTGCAAGTTATCTCTGTTTTTTGTTAACCTCCGGGCGACGCTCCTCGTGGCGGAGGGAGCTCGGCTAATTGAGAATATCGCCGGCCCTCAAACATGGCAGATGGCACTTTATTTACCTACAAATATAGGAGACAGAGGAAAATGCCTGTTCTCAAAGAGTGCTGATTAGCGAGGGTGGGGAAAGATCAGGCGGTCGGAGCCGAGTTACGGCGGGGATGTTTTCCTCTGAAGGAGTGGAAATGGAAATGAATGTTAGATTCTAGTGGCTCTGACCCCAGCCGTCTTCACGCTGTACGCGTCCAGCCACCTTCCTTCCCACAGCGCTTGTTCCTCTCTCATTAAAACAACAACAACAAAAAAAACATCTCTTTAAGCTGAGAGTGGGCCCAGTCGCCATGGCAACACCGTCACAGAGATGCTATTTTAGTGCTGTGTGTAACTTTGATATAAGGTGCAATCATACCAGGCTGGACGCAACTAAATAATACCTCCGTTATAACTCCCTACTTTGTCTAAGTGCTTTCGCTGGTGACCATTAGACTGCGTTACCATGGCGATGCTTTCCCATGAGATCACGGAGTACTCAGCCAAGAGCAAAGAATGATGCCACGAACTCACCTTTATCCTTCGACATTAAAATGAAACAAGGCAGTTTAACCATTTCTTACAGGTTCATTTATTTTAGAGGTAAAAGGGTTTGAAGTTTATTTTTTTATACTTATTAGTGAGTTATAGATTCTTGATAAAATGTTTGATATAACAAAACCATATGGTGAAAATTGTAGCTAACAGAAGCTCGACTTAAAAAATCCTTTAGGACAAAAAGCAGTCGTCTCGGGTTTCAATAAAGTTCTGGAAAGACAAGAGTCAATGAACACCCAAAGTTTAATAGTTTGATATTTTCTTCTTTCATTAAAAAAAATTAAATAATAAAAAATAAATTGCAAAACTATTTTAACAAAAACAAAACAGTTACCATGCTTCTCCACTAGGTGGCGATAACTTCCACAGTAAGAACATGTTGAAAACAGAGAAAGACGAACTTCGCTTGGTCAAAACATTTACGAAACAATGCTATCCTGATTTTTTAGTTTATTATTATTACTATTATTATTGTGTGAACAAGGCTTAATATTTATTCCTATTAAATAAATAAAAACAACTTTAATGCAGAATTGTTTACCAAATTTTGTTAACTAAAGGTATAATTAGGAGGCTAATTTTAGTTGGTGGATGCTAATTATTTTATCTATAAAGTTTTGTAAGTAGGTTGAAGTTTAAACAGAAACATGTAGTTATTGCAACATAGCAGTAAATCAAACGTAACGATTCCTTGTTCGTTTGGGCGCAGCAGAGGAAGGGAAGGTTTGTGATGCACGTAAACGTAGCGCACAAAGTAAGAAAAGGTGTGTTTGTTTGTTGTGCAATGCTTCTAAACAATAGATCTTATTTTGTTGAAAAGACGGTTCGTTTCCCGTTAAATGGAGAATGGGGGGAATGCATTTTTGGGTTGACGTCAGTAGTCTTTGGGTCCCTCCCATGAGGAACTTGCCAAATCTTCTCTGCTTATACCAAACGGGTTATTCTGCCATCGAATCTCGTTTTGAGCTTCTGATACCAGTGATAACCTCATATCTCCACAGTCTGGGGCTGATCTCTATCCTCCAAGACAACAATCACCCCCTCAGAGTGGAGATCATCAGAGAACACCTCCAGAATTTAGAAGAAGACGGAACAACGTGCCTGAAGTCGAGGCCTCAACCTCAGTGAACACAACTGGGATCGGCTGCTCGGCCCAGAACGACCAACTCAACCACGTTGGACGACTTGAAACAAATGCCGGTTGAAGAATGGGATGCCATCCCATAGCTGAGCAGCAGGTGCTGCCACGCTGTTGTGGCTGTGTATGGTTCTTCCGCATGCTACCAAGACCCGTTTGTTAATTAAATAAATAATTATGTCTCGTTTCTTTAGACTTTGAATAAAATAACCAACAGCAACTGAAAGATGAGCTGTTTGACGTCGGCAGAGAAGACTTTCTTACTTTTTATGCCAAGTTCAGCTGAAGTTAAACTCAGTACCTTTGCGATAGCCGTTTGCTTGTACATCTGAGTAACCAGGCTCATGACCTCAGTGAAGGGGTTATCTGTAGCCAACACCCCTGACCTCTGTCCTTTCATCAGTCGCTCCCACTCCGCAAAACTGGCCGAGGCCTCCTGCAAGCAAGGAGAGCACAAAGACCGTGAGGCTGCGTCCTTCTGTTCTCCGTCCGTCCTCGCCTCTCCGTCTCTCCTGTTATTGAGATATAAAGGGCAAAACAATTAATGGTGCTGCTGGGTGTCCTACTTTTCCTGGAAGGGAAAGAAAAAGGAAGACAAAAAAAGAAGAGGGATGGATGGAGAATTCCCCAGGATGCCTCCCCCCTCCTCCCTCCGACTGGGCTGCTGTGTTAGGTGGGTCACGAGCGTCTCCCAATTATAGCCGCCTTTGTGACAAGCCGGGGTCGAAGATGGAGAAGCAGCCCAGCCAGTACAATAAATCAAAGGTGCCTCGCATGCTCTCAAGGTGATTGGCGAGGAGTATTTAAGGCGGGAGTGGAGATCGCAGCAGGGGAAGCGCTGCCGCTGAGGAGCAGCTCCCACCGGCTCATAAACAAGACGCGCCGAGGGACTCCGAATTTGTTTTACCAACATGTAGTCAATCATAAAAGTGGGACTTGTAGGAAATCTTAATTTAAACGAGGCTTTGCAAAGTTGTTAACTTGTTTTGTTACAAGGCATCGTTAACACGTATTTGGTTCAAGGCCTAGAATTCTTCGAGGGAATGCTTATCGCCTGCCGCCGTTTAATGCCAAAATACGAGAGTTGTTGGGTCAAATCTAAAAAAATACATAAACTATAGTGGGATCTCCAAGTATGTTTTGTGAAGGACTCGTAGCTCCGATGTTAGCTCAATATTTGTAAAATTGACAGTTACAAGCTTTTTGTGTGTTTTCAGTTGGTTTAGTTGTGGCGTTCGTTTTAAATCCTGTTGACTTCAAAACAATCAGTTGTAGACTTCATGATATACTTTCCAAGTTTCATTAAAATCCATTTAGTGGTCCATGAGATATTTTGCAAACAGAAAAACAAGGTTGGCCTCGACCGTTAATGCTGAAGTATTAAGCAGCAACCAGCGCAACCAGTAGGATTCGGAGTATCTGTTGTGACAACTAGTGCAAAACCAAATGTGGACACAATATCTTTACAGTTAACTGAGTTACAACTACTCCTGTTTTGTAAAGTGAGTCAGTCCATCTTGATTTGGGTTGGCTCCAACAATTAATCAGTTGTAAAAGTACGCCCAATACTTTTCCATTTGGTGGTTCAAAAGATACTTTACCAACAGACAAGGTTGACACCAATGGATGATGGCTAAATTTTAAACTAAGATCTTGAGTAATTACTTAGCGCTCAAAATACGTGCTGGGGATGACGCTCAGCTACTTCCACACCAAATTTTGACTCAATAGTAGCCATTTACCACTACAGCCTTTTCGCGCCAATTGTTTGACGACTCCGAAGTGAGGCTACAAAAAACGTGTATAAATGCTTTGTCTCAAGACGTTGCGTAACAAACGATGTAAAGTCGCGATGCCTGTGGCGAGATGATAACAGAGCAGAGTTGGGTCACGTCTTATTGGGAAGGCATCTTAAGAAGCAAAAGGAAAGCCAAAAAAAACTAAAGGCCTTATTTTCTGGAGCCAACATTTATATTGTTGGCTTCTTCCAAGTCTCCGACGGCATTCTCACGCCGTGTTTACCCAACCGCTACGATGAAAAGATGTGCGGTGCGACATAAAAGCTTTCGAACCATTTAGCGAGTGACAAACATTTGCATTTCAGTGGTTTCGAACGTCGTCAAAGTCAAGGATGGAGTGCATAAACAGCATCATACTGCAGGAGCACAGAGCTCGTGCCGCCTTCATGTTCTTCCTTCAGATGTTCCACCAAGCGGCGCCTGCATAAACACTGCGACTGACTGTGTTCCTAATTAAAAATTATATGATCGCGCTTTCAAAATATTCTATATAAACTACCGGGGGGGGTCTGAGTGGCTCAGCACTCTACCACTGGATGAGATTCAGCAGACAAAAGGCCGAGCCTGAAAACGTAAAGGGCAGCAGGGGCATAAAAAGTGTCTGGCGGTGGAAGATAAAAGCCGTCATTAGGGAGTAAAATGAGAGTGGACCTGGCATCCAGTACATATTGTCAGTTAGCTAAACTACGCTTCAAAGGACAGCTTGTGTAGAGGGAAACAACGTCCACTTGGTGCTTTATGTTCGATAGCGTGCAGCTCTTTTCAGGTGATCGGACACTTCACGCCTCCATTTCCCTCCACAAAACTCTGCAAACGATCCATTTAGCAGCCGGTGTGTGTTCTACTTTTCTGACAAGACTGACAAATGGACAGTTCAGACCTTTGGACGAAGGGCGATAACGGTTTCCACCATATCTGAGTATTTATCCGTTAGCAACAGAGCTCATCAACCAGCAGACGTTTTATTTTTTGCACTCTGTCCAACACATTAACATTTTAAATCTACATTTAACAACAAACACCTTCTCAGTCTGGGCACATACCACTAACACACAACAGTGTCTCCCCACCATTATCCAAGGAAGGCGCCCCACCCTGTCAACAGAACCGAGCGCCCTGCCCAACAAACCGTCCCTACCCCGTCATCGAAAACTGTTGGCACTGCCGTTACGCTAAGCTAGCAGCGCGCAATACACACGAGCTAGTTGAAAATCTACAGTACATCGTCTTACTGTACATGTGGCCCACTAGCGTTTGGCATGGCACTGCCTTGTACACTTGTGTACAGAGAGGACAATAAGCATTTGAACACGCTGAGACGTCGCAAGTTCTCCCACTTAGAAATCATGGAGGGTCTGAAATGTTCACCTTAGGTGCACGTCCACTGTGAGAGACAGAATGTAAAAAAATCCAGAAATCACAATGTATGATTTTTTAATAATTAATTTGTGTGTTACTGCTGCAAATATTTGAACACCTGCCAATCAGCAACAGTTCTGTCCCTCAAAGACCTGTTAGTCCACCTCTAAAAACTCCACCTCCACTCCACTTATTATTCTAAATTAGAAGCACCTTCTTGAGGTGGTTAGCTGCATGAAGACACCTGTCCATCCCACACAATCAGTAAGACTCCAACTACTAACATGGCTAAGACCAAAGAGCTGTCCAAAGACACCAGAGACAACATTGTAGACCTCCACAAGGCTGGAAAGGGCTACTGGACAACTGTCAAGCAGCTTGGTGAAAAAAGATCAACTGTTGGAGCAACTATTAGAAAATGGAAGAAGCTAAACATGACTGTCAATCTCCCTTGGACTGGGGCTCCATGCAACATCTCACCTCGTGGCGTATCGATGATCCTAAGAAAGGTGAGGAATCAGCCCAGAACTACACGGAGGAGCTGGTCCATGACCTGAAGAGAGCTGGCACCACTGTTTCCATGGTTACTGTGGGTAATACACTAAGACGTCATAGTTTAAATCATGCATGGCACGAAGGTTTCCCTGATTAAACCAGCACACGTCCAGGCCCGTCTGAAGTTTGACCAGGACCATTTGGATGATCCAGAGGAGTCATGGGAGAAAGTTCTGTGGTCACATGAGACCAGAATAGAACTTTTTGGTCTTAATTCCACTCGCCGTGTTTGGAGGTCAAAGAATGATGAGTACCATCCCAAATACACCACCCCTGCTGTGAAGCATGGGGGTGGAAGCATCATGCTTTGGGGGTGTTTTTCTGCACATGGGACAGGACGACTGCACTGTATTAAGGAGAGGATGACCGGGGCCATGTAGTGAGAGATTCTGGGGAACAACCTCAGAGCATTGAAGATGAGTCGTGGCTGGGTCTTCCAACATGACAATGACCTGAAGCTCACAGCCAGGAGAACCAAGGAGTGGCTCCATAAGAAGCAGATCAAGGTTCTGGAGTGACCTAGCCAGTCTCCAGACCTAAACCCTATAGAAAATATTTGGAGGGAGCTCAAACTCTGTGTTTCTCAGCGACAGCCCAGAAACCTGGATGATCTAGAGAAGATCTGTGGAGGAATGGTCCAACGTCCTGCTGCAGTGAACCTGGTGAAGAACTACAGGAAACATCTGACCTCTGTCACTGCAAACAAAGACGACCGCACCAAATATTAACAGTGATGTTCACAGGTGTTCAACTACGTATGTTCCTCACTGTACCTTTCCACCGTATTTCTTCCATCAGCACTCGACCTTCGCTGGTTCGGTTTTAAATGTTTGAAGAGAGAAAGAACGATGAACAGGAATAGAATGAGCTCCACGTTTTCCATTGTTCCATGTCACAAAATAATGAGCCACAAGCTTTCTCGTATGGCAATCCCCCTCACACGCCAAGTCGACATGGCTGTGGGGAGCTGAGGACCTGTCCTGGGCCAACCAGGGCTGTGCCGAGCCTTACAAAGCCAAAGGGATAAAATATTTAGTAGAACGCACTCCGAACGTTAAGAGATCAGGAGCAATATCCTCTCCGGTTACAATAATTTTAATGACACCCCAAGTACTCAAAAGTCCCTGTTCGTCCTCGAGCTGGTCTTGGCTCGTCAGTCTGGTTGGGATTTTCCAAACTGAGGTTGTATGACAAATATTTTTCAGCAGGTAAAATATTACTTGTTCGTTCACTTTTAAAATAAAAAATAAATGTGAAAACATGTAAAAGTGGAATAACTAAAGCAAAGATAAATATTACGTACAAGCTGATGCTCAGACCAAGATGACTGAAGACATGACATGAACTTTGATGACATGTAGGCTCCATAGCTTAATTGCAGCAGGTATGTAGAAATACGAGCTGCGTTTAACTCCCAATTAAATGACTCCTCAACATTTCGTGAGAACGGGCTGAAATCTTGCATCATCACTTTTCGAAGCAACTTCCTCGTCGTGTCACTGCTGGCTCGTAATTAGCGCTGCAGAAGCACCTGCACCGTTTCCTTGCACCTGCTGATGTGGACACTTCAGAGCCGGCGAGGGGGGGGAGAGAAACCATGACACGAGGAACTCGATGACTGGCGCCAAGACGAGCCGATGGGATCGCAGGCCAGTTAGGGGCCGCATTTGCGATGGTACGTGCGCCGGGGCTCAGAAATCCCAGCGTGGGAGGTAGAAAGTGCCACCGGAACATGGGGAGACTAAAAGAAGAACCAACGCCTACGCATGACGTTTACTCTACAAACACCCCGACGTCCTCTTATCATCGTAAAGTGGGAGGAAACGTGCCGAGAGCTTAGTGCCGGAAGACATTTTAAAAATCTTAGAACGGAGGTGGAAAGAGATTTCCAAAATAAAGGCCTAGCATTTCTGGAAGGAACTCGTATCACCCGCCGCCTCTCATGCCAGAGATTTAGACTGATGTATCTCGTGTTGATAGATGATTAATGTGGAGGTGTGCACCTGAGAGAAGAGGAATGAAGGTCAGTCGTAGTAAGACAGAGTCCATGTGAATGAGAGGGAGGAGGTGGAACAGTGAGGCTCCAAGGAGCAGAGGTCACAAAGGTGCAGGACTTCAAGGACTTGGGGTCCACCGTCCAGGAACATGTGGAGTGATGGAGAAATGGAGAAAAGTTTACAAGACAGTGGTGAGACCAGTTATGTTGTATGGTCTGGAGACAGAGACATGGACAAAAAGACAGGAGACAGAACTGGAAGTAGAAATGAAGATGTTGAGGTTCTCCTGAGGAGAGACAAGGATGGAGAAGATCAGGAATGAGACCATCAGAGGTACAGCACAGGTTGAACAACTGGGAGATAAAGTTAGAGAGGACACACTCAGATGGTTTGGACATGTCCAGAGGAGGGACAGTGGTGTGGACATGTCCAGAGGAGGGACAGTGGTTTGGACATGTCCAGAGGAG
>NC_056520.1:902482-904759 GCF_014905685.2 Nematolebias whitei
TGGACATGTCCAGAGGAGGGACAGTGGTTTGGACATGTCCAGAGGAGGGACAGTGGTTTGGACATGTCCAGAGGAGGGACAGTGGGTAAACTGGTAGAAGGATGTTAGAAATGCAGCTGCAGGAAAAAGACAAAGAGGAGACATATGGATGCAGTTAGAGAGGACATGGAGGTAGACGGATTGAGGACAGAGGACACAGAGGACAGAGTGAGATGGAGGAGGACTTGTGGAGACACCTGAAGAGGGAAAAGCCGAAAGAAGACGAAGATAAATGATTAACGTGATCATGTGATACATATGTTCAGAGTACATGTTGTGAAGACTCTCAGCTACTACCAGAGCAGGTTTTAGACCAAGATTTGTAGAAACTAACTGTATTCAACATTTTGCAGTCGGGTCATTTTGTGCTGAAACATTTCACCTTCCATCCAGAAGGCTTCATCAGTCAAGGAAACACACAACACAATGTGTCCAGATGACCTGACTGAAAACCGTTGGATTTTGCACCTGGATTATTGAGCCTGGAACTTTTTTTGGTTTTGAACCAGTTTGACATGACTGTCGATGAGGAAGAGGGTCGGCACGAGAGGAGGGGGCGTGACAAAGACACCATCTTAGCACCAACATAACTGGTTTGTTCCACTTTGGAGTAAGCTGTTTGGAGAAGAATCAGTTTTGTGTTGTGTGTTTCCTTGACTGATGAAGCCTTCTGGATGGAAGGTGAAACGTTTCAGCAAAACAAGAAACTGTCCAGATGACCTGACTGAAAAATGTTGGATTGTACACCTGGATTACACCTGGATTACTGAGCCTGGACTTTGTTGGTAACTGGGTTGTAGCCTTTAATGCGCTGGCTAATGTCAGTAATCAAACTAGATTGTTCCTCTTCTCTTTAGCATGGACGACTTTGGTTTACCAAAAAATAAAACATAAGAGCTTGCATTAGGATCCGTCTGAACTGAACAGAGCTCCAATTTACCGTATATTTTGCTGTATAAGTCGTAGTTTTTCACATCAATTAGCACGCCTGCGAGTTAAACAGCGAAGCGACATATTTATGTTTTTTACCATATTTATAACCAATTTTTGTTTGAGATCTGACAAATTCATTCATTCGGACGTGGAAAATATTGGGCACTACCATTTTCAGCCACTAGAGGGCGCTCGACTAATAATATTTATTATATAATATATATTTTAATGCACTAATTTAATTTATATTTTAATGCACTAATTTATATTTTAATACACTAATTTATATTTTAATGCACTAATAATAACACTCGAACTGTTTTACTGACATTTTATGGAAGGAATGTAAATAAAACTAGACAAACTGTGGTTCCTCTGAAAACGCAGTGTGAATGATTATTGCAGAAGAACTTGCTGAAAAACAGCGACATTAGCTAAAAACATGCTGAAATGGAAGAACAAGTCTAAATTAGCAGAGGAAAGCAGAAAAACACATCTTGGATTAAACAGGATTAAATTAGCAGAAATTAGGAAATTTGCTAAAAACGCTGAAATTAGCTAAAATAAATACTGAAAATTAGCTTAAAAGGCAAAAAGAAGCTTAAACATAAAGAAGTGGGAGTAGCTGAAATGAGCTAAAAAAATGTGGAATTAACTGAAAAGGCTAAAATTAGCATAAAAGAGCTAAATAGTAACTGATAGCAGAAAAAGCTGAAAGAAGGATAAGTTGAAATGAGCATAAAAAGTTAATTTGGCTGAAAGTAGCAGAAATAATCACAAAAACTTGACTTTATCTGAAAGCAGCTGAAATTGGCTACAAAAAATGTAGAACAAGCTTAAATTAGCAGAAAATAGCAGAAAGAACACGCCCAATTAGGCTGAAAGAAACAGAAATGAGCATAAAATAAATGATCTAAAAAAAGCTGAAATGAGCAAAAACAGCTAAAAAGGTAAATAAGCTTAAAATGATCAGAAAGAAGTGCAGAGAGCACGTTTGCTGTATTAGGCTGAAAAAAGTTTAAATGGGTGCAAGAACTGTGGAGTTAGCTGAAAATGCTAAAATTAGCATAAATACAACTAAACAGTAGCTGAAATAACAAAAGCTGAAACTTGCAGAAATAAGCCGACAGGATCACAACAAGCTGAAATTAGCAGAAAGAAGTTAGAAGCACAAAAAGGTTGCAGTTAGCAGAACAAACCTAAAAGCAGCACAAAACAGCTGAAAGCAGCTGAAAAAAGTTTAAATCTGCAGCAGGAGCTGAAAGTAGCTGAAAAAAAGTTTAAATCTGCAGCAGGAGCTGAAAG
>NC_056520.1:904769-905748 GCF_014905685.2 Nematolebias whitei
CTGAAAGTAGCTGAAAAAAAGTTTAAATCTGCAGCAGGAGCTGAAAGCAGCTGAACAAATGTGAACGGAGCAGTAAAAGGTAAACACACCTAAAGATGTGAAGGAGGTAAAATGAGCTCAGTTCATTTTCTGTGAGAACAAAAAAGGGCTAAACATTTCAGCAAGCTGAAGTTGCACCAACACCAGATAAATGCCACTCCTCTCCAGCTGCGTACCTTGGCAGCCTCTCTGGGCAGGTCAAAGGGGATCCGCTGGCGGACTTTGGGAGGCAGCTGGCTGAGAACGTCGGCTTTGAGTCGGCGGGTCATGATCTGACTCAGCTTCTGGTGCAGCTCCTCCAGGTTGGACGCTCCGCGACAATCCCACTGCCTGCGAGCCCCAAAGTACCTGGAAAAGATTCAAGATGCTCATTCGGTCTCTGGTCTTATTTTGTTCTTGGTCACAGACTTGCTTCCAAGACACGACGTTGCACCGATGCCTGGAGGAAAAGCTGAACACGTTGAAGCATCCCCACCTGGGAGCTGCACAGCACGCCGGCACTATTCAGTGTTTACTGCCAAGCTGCTCTGCTGAAGCAGTCCTGTTGTCGCTTAAGGCTCTGTGCAGAGCAGAAAACTGTTCCGTCTAATGGCCAGACGAGAGGTTCATCCCAGAACTCAACTTTTACCATTTATCAGCCAAACGCATTGTTAGAACAGCACAGGCCCGCCACACAAAGGCTGGTAATCTGCCATGTTGGCTTAAAGAGTGGACAAACTTCACCAAGCACGGCCAAAATGTTCCGTGTCACACTTCAGTTCTTAAACTTTTTGTCAGCGAGAGAACGAGTCCTAACGTGCGTAAACTGAACCAGCACCACGCTGCTCCTCCGTCCCCACGGTTGCTTCTGTTTCCTCACAGCAACTTTACTTTTAGAAAAAGACCAACGCCGAGGTGGCCCCACTCGGTGGTGGCCCCACTCGGTGGTGGCCCCACTCGG
>NC_056520.1:905758-920496 GCF_014905685.2 Nematolebias whitei
GGCCCCACTCGGTGGTGGCCCCACTCGGTGGTGGCCCCACTCGGTGGCCCTTCCTGTGTCTGATATGTCTCAGAATGGCAGTCCCCAGCCACAATAAGAACCACCGTATACAAAGTGATATCACCGATGGCCGGGTGCCCATCCCCGACGAAGCTGCCAACATTGATGCTCTTCCAAAACAATGTATTTGATGTGTGTTCACAAGAGTTACCGATCACTACTGGCAGCTAGGAGTCAGCTGGCACTCAACGTTTGGCTTTTTGGCGGCCTGGCTCTTACAACAAACCTTCAACTCTGCATCAATCCACTCCAGTCTCCGGTACAGCGCACCTCATCCCAACAGACACAATTAAATGATGGGACAGAACCTACTGAAAGTTTCTTTCACTGAATCTCACATAAAGGGTACATGAGTTAAAGAAAGAAAGGCTAAGTCTGTTTGAATAAAAATAAAAATAATAATACCGCTCCTGTGTGTGTCGGTTCAATACAAAGCTTTAATAATGCATTTAATAAGGCAAGTGACGCTAAAGCCATAAAACTGTTAGCTTAGCCTAGAATAAATAGAATTACTTTGTTCAGTCAAGCTAAAGGGACTGTTAGCTTAGCCTAGCGTTAAGAGCAGATATATTAAGGCAATTTTGTTTTGGGTTGGAAAAGTCAAAGTTATTGCAGGAAATGCTGTTTAACAAGAAATGGTACTAGTCTCACAAAACAACACTATGCTGCCTAGAGATGTGCCTGACTGTCCACTGGCTTAATTTGCTTACACTTGGTTGATGCCATTTATTTTGGAAATTGGCAATACTTGATCAATCCTTTGACCGATCAATCAACCTCTGGTTACCCATTTGCTAACACAGAGACCAAAGAGATCTGAGCAGAGCTAATAATGAGCAGCATAAGATGCATGGACAGTTTGTCTTAATTGGTAAATAAGTTAAATGTAATGTTTGTGAGTTGTAGCCAAGAGGTCCACTGTGAGTAGAGTAGTCCCTTTTAATTGGTGTTATTAAGCACCCAACTGTTGAAAAAGTGCAGTTACAATTTCAGTGGAAAGGTTAATTTAGATATTTGTCTCCAACATATTTTTTCAATCATTCAACCTTTATTTCTTCAGGTTAATCCCACTGAGCCTCGGGGACTCATTTACAAGAGACACCTGACATTTACCTAGAACAACAAAGCAGTAGTAGGTTTGTGGAAGACTCACACAGAATTATCCAATTGTTCATCATGACCTTTGCTGTGATAGAACTGAACTCTGTTGCATCCTTGATGGTTCACCGGACTGACTCAAGTCCACCAGTGCCCAATTTTACTGAACTGGAAATAATTAGGAAGCACGTATCTCTAAGGTCTTAGAATTGATTGCCCGTCTCAGGGTAAAAACCAAGCCAGGAGGGTGAGAGAACTGTCAATAGATCTGTGAGACAAGATGGTGTCTGGATTCAAATCTGGAAAACAGTCCAAGAAGATTTCAGAAGCATTTAAAAAGTTGGAAAGCAAAAAAAAGGGGTCACTATCTGAAGCGGCAGACGTTTGTAACCACTAAAGACTTCCTAGATCTCGTTTCCCAGTCAATCCAAGTAATTAAACGGCTTAGACGGTCAATTAGCCATCAACACAATGGACACTTCAAACGCAATTCAATGGAGACTGAAGAAAACCTGAGGCAGAAGTCCACCAATCAGGATGTTAGGATGTCGTCTACTTGAAGGGGTTGAGGGTTAGATCCCCAGTCCATGTAGTGTAATGAAGTGACTATGGCAAGACACTGTGTCCACACTGCCCACTGATATCCTCATGAGTGTACGACGAGTCTTCTTCTTCTTCTTTGGCTTCAGGGATCACCATAGTGATACTGTCCTCTGTGTCCTCTGTCCTCACTCCAACTACCTCCATGTCCTCTCTAACTGCATCCATGTCTCCTCTGGTCTTTTTCCTGGCAGCTGCATTTCTAACATCCTTCTACCAATATACCCACTGTCCCTCCTCTGGACATGTCCAAACCACTGTCCCTCCTCTGGACATGTCCAAACCACTGTCCCTCCTCTGGACATGTCCAAACCACTGCCCCTCCTCTGGACATGTCCAAACCACTGTCCCTCCTCTGGACATGTCCAAACCATCTCAGTGTGTCCTCTCTAACTTCATCTCCCAGTTGTTCAACCTGTGCTGTACCTCTGATGATCTCATTCCTGATCTTCTCCATCCTCGTCTCTCCCAAAGAGAACGAACATCTTCAGTGCCACGGTCTCAAACCATGCGCCACAGATGATCTCACCATGGTCTTGTTTGAGGCATTCTTTCTCAAATGTTTGCCAAAAAGAACTTTAAAGACTGTAAATAATCTTGAAGGGCTGTTGTCCTGCATCAAGGACATATACACAAGAAAATGATGGAAGGAAAGATAGATGCATAAAAATATATGAATGGAATGGCTAATTTTTCAAAAAGGTTGCAAACCAAAGGATATCATGAGGTATACCCAACCCAAAGTTTGACCAAAACCCATTGGAGCATCTCCAGAGACACCTAAAACAGCAGTATACTGATGTTCAGTCAAGTCTTTTAACTTGGGTCTAACCAAATTAGAAGTTCCTATAAGCACTGCACACTTACTTTAAGACATAAAGGGATTACTTCTGTGAAAGAATGTCTAAATGTGTTATTTTAATGCACAGAGATGAGCTTTTAAGGGTTTAAAATGCCTGAGAGGGTTTCAAGAATCCCTGCATATAAACTAGAACAATTAGAAAAGATGAGGACATTTGGAAAATGTCACCTGTAATGGGCGTTGCAGTATTTCTTGGCATAGTCTGTCCAGGTTCCAAACCTTTTGGGATAGAGGGCATCAATCTGCATGAAAAGCTGTGGAAAACACAAAGGTTGTAAATTGTGATAATAACTTCACGTCAAAGTAAAAGGTAATGTGAGAGCATATCAGCAAATAGGAGACAATTGTTTAAAACAGAAAAAAGTATGTAAAGTCTTCATGAGACAAATGTCCAACTGTCTTTTAAACAGTTAATTTTAGATCACTGGTCAAAGAACAATGGTAAACAGATGCAGACAGCAAAGTTTAAAGCTGAACACAAAGAAAATTCAACAAAATCAAAGTATCGTTAATTAGTAAATATCAGCAAGTTATCCAAACTAACTAAAAAAGACCTCCATAAATAAAAATATAAATTTCAAAGACCAATAAAACATCTGAGTTCTGTAACTGGACTTTAAACAAACCAATGTCTAGTGCTAACTTTATTTATTGCTAACATTAGATTAGCCTTCTATGACTCAGCAGTTTCTAATATATTGTCAAACATATCAAACAGGCACAACAAAACTTTATTTATTCATTTTTTTATGACTAAACTTTTTTTTTTACCTAATGTGTAGACTGTAATTGCGATCATTAGCTATTTCTGCTCTTGGGGACCTGAACTACCATCCTACTTTGATTAAAAAATAAATAAATTATCAATCATTTAAATGTTTTTTGTAACAATTACAGTAAAATAAATGTACCAAGAGGTTATTCTTCCTAAATGCAACTTAATTTATGGAAATGATCCAATGGGGCATTTCTATTTGCACCCTGAAGTCAGAATTTGAGAGTTTTGAGGTCAAGGAAACAACTAGAACATCCCCCAGTCAAAATTCCAGCTTGGAGAGTCAGACATTTGTCAACACCACCAACCCCAAAAACAAATATGGCCGACGTGCACACCATTCTGTAGATTATTTCACCTTGCAGGGAAGGTTAAGAGACGCTGGTCTGTCAGGGAGCTGTGTGGCTCGGTTCATTAGCTACTGTTTCCGGTGCACAGGATCAGTGAGGGAGGGGGGTCATCTCTTAGACCTGCTACCCTTTCACAAAGGGGTGCCCCAAGGCTCCATACTTGGTCCAACTCTTTTTGTAATTTATAATGACAATGTAACCATTGTTGTAAGCAACTATCATATTTGTATGCTGATTATACCATTTCACATTCATGACACTGCAAACATTCTTAATTCCGCCTTGTTCCGAGTGCAAAATAGTTTTAATAACAGCAAACACCCCTTCTCTGATCTGCATTTAAAACAAGTAAAAGTCTTCTTCGGGGAATCGTCTCATTGGATTTTTCATAATTTCAATTTGTAAGCAGTTACAGTTTCTCCAGATTTGGCTGGACTCTTTTCTCTCTCTTTCACTTTCGTTCGAAAATGCATTTGCTATTTTATTTTAATCCCCATACATTTGGTCTGTATGATTTGTTGTTTGGTTGTATTTTGTGTATATGTTATCTCTTTGCTGTTTTATGGTCTTGAGCCAGAAAAGGATAGAGTGCCTTTAGAAGTTCTCAATTTACCGGTCGATCTACGTTCCCACCCTCATCTATGATCATGAGCTTTGGGTTGTGACCGAAAGAACGAGATCTCAGATACAAGCGGCTGAAATGAGTTTTCTCCGCAGGGTGTCTGGGCTCTCCCTTAGAGACAGGGTGAGAAGCTCGATCATCCAGGAGGGACTCAGAGTAGAGCCGCTGCTTCTCCACGTCGAGAGGAGCCAGTTGAGGTGGCTCGGGCATCTGGTTAGGATGCCTCCTGGACGCCTCCCTGGTGAGGTGTTCCAGACACGTCCCACCGGGAGGAGACCCAGAGGAAGACCCAGGACACGCTGGAGGGACTATGTTTCTCAGCTGGCCTGGGAACACCTCAGGATTCTCCTGGAGGAGCTGGCCCAAGTGGCTGGGGAGAGGGAAGTCTGGGCCTCCATACTTAGGCTGCTACCCCCGCGACCTGACCCTGGATAAGTAGAAGAGAATGGATGGATCTTAGCCTGCTGCCTTTTAGCCAGGTCACCACTGAAAACGAGAATTTGTTCTCAACTGAGTTAAATAACAAAGTCAAATAAAAAAAATAAAAACATGAAAAGTGGTGGTATCTTAAGTAATAGTTCATTTTTACTTCCATTAAATCAGTTACACACTTAGTACTGTCAAATACGCGTTACCCCAGTGTTTACATTTATAAAACACAAAAAACGCAGTATCAATTCATATATTGCTGTTGGTTAACTGGATAAGCTACTATCTTGTTGGACTGAGACTGTTAGCAACAATTAAGGAACGTCATCCGCATGACATATTCCAAAATATCTCATAACATTTGTGAGGGTTAAAACCAACAAAGTCCATGCTCAATAATCCAGGTATACAATCCAACAATTTTCAGTCCGGTCATCTGGATAGTTTCTTTTATTGTGCTGAAACGTTTCACCTTCCATCCAGATGGCTTCATATTTTACATGACGTGTAGTTTAGCCTTACTCCTCAGTGAACAGCATACATGTATATAACGTATATAACACAGTACACGTTTGATCAAATGAACAAATTCACTGCTCAAAATACAAAATGAGTGAAGTTCTGTTTTTAGTTTCCACTTATTAGCGCTCACAATTAACCACAAAGTAACGTGTGTTCAGTTAATTCAAGGTCCTGCTGTCCTTGGCCTAGTTTACTGCTCCTGTGGTTATTTGTGTCAACACAACTTAACCAGGTCAAACCACAGCACGGTGCACAAACCAGGCTACACAAAAACAACCAGTGCTTTACCACAAATCAACTTGGAAGAAGACAAACTTGAGTTTTTTATTGCAACTTTTGAGCACCGAGGGTTTCGACGGAGTCCTCAGAAAGAGGTTTGGCCCGAGCCAATACTCAACGTCTTGCTGATTTTCAGCATTTGTCGCCGTTTTCCTGAAATAATGACTGGTAATGTTCAGCAAGGTATAAGCAGCCCCGGTTGAAGAGCGCCGTTCTATATTCAGCGCTTGTTCAACAGCAGCTTCACATTTTCTCAAAGTTGATATAACGGGGTGGGAGGAACGAGGGCACCTCGTGAACGGTGCAGCGCTGCGCGAGCGCCGTGGTGAGTAATGATGGCAGCCAGGAGACTGGCACGGAGGCAGGGGACAGGGCTCATCGGGTTTGGCTGCGGATGACAAAATGTTCTGCTCCGTTTTACATTCTAGTGGCGGAGAGCGAGGCGGCGTCTAGAAACTGGGCAGAGACGGCGTGGCGTTCGTCATACGCCCGTATGCCAAGTGTCTAACGCACACACGTAGCCTCCGTGACACACCTTCTGGAGGTTTCTAACAAGAACTACCTTCACGTCACTTTGACGTTAATCACCTTCCTGGATTTTGTCCGTTAACGATCATGATCCAGGCAGTGATTGTGTTTCGTGTCTTGTGCCGCAGAGTCAACAGGAAAGCTACGACGTGAGCTGCTCATCGTGCAACAACAGGGACCAGCCTAAAGCAGGGGTCCGCGACATTTCAGATTAAAAATAAATACCGTACTTGCTGCCGTATAAGTCGCATTAGGCCAAATATGTCTAATAAGGTGGACAAAAAACATAAATAAGTCGCATCTATTACGCGTCACCGTGGACAACACAAAAACGTGGGCCGGTGTTGTGCCAAAAATCGATTAGCTGCCAAATGGCGGCCGCGAGCACGGAGGACTTTAACAAGAATTTAACAAGATTAACACTTAAGAACAATTATTTGTTTGCTCCACATTATAGTAAAGGTGTGTCTCGGTTGAACCTTTACTTAATAAATGCACTTTAATGGTCAAATCAGCTTCACTTCACCTGAGCGGCGCAGTGAAATGAAGCTGATTTGATGTTTGCTCCAGGAGTTCCAGAGCGAGATGAAGGTGCTTGTATGGCAAGCCAAGTGTCTCATTAATAACCACTTTTACCTATTAATGAGACACTTGGCTTGCCATATCAGTCGAGGGCCCTCTAGTGGCTGAAAATGGTAGTGTTCAATATTTTCCATCAGCTCTCAGCCAAAAACTGGTTATAAATATGTGGGGAAAAAATGTATTAGTCGCTTCCGTGTATAAGTTGCAGGACTTGCAAATTTATGCAAATAGGTGCAACTTATACGGAGAAAAACATGGTAAACAAAGACATTTCTGCCCCTTCGCGCAATAAATAAAATGTGTCCAGAGCCATAAAACCTGCTTCAGCTGTGATTATCAACTGGTGGCCACTTCAACGTTGTTGGAGGGGGGCTTTCACATCCCCCCACCCCCTCAAAAAATAATAATAATAATAATTTTAACATTTATTGATATTTTTACATTTTAGGACAAATGAAAACACCATATGTATGTAAAGAAGGAAATAAATATTACAATTTATACAAATTTTGATCATAATTAAAACATTGAATGTGAGTACGGCAGCCACCTATTATTATCCACCTGACAAGGGTTTCTTAACTTTATATCTTTACTCTTCCATCAACTTTAATCCAGCCAGAACTGCAACGTGTACCGCCACAAGTCTTGTTTCAAAACAAGCGGCACGGCACCGGGATGTGGGCCATTACTTTTATCGGTGTTTTGAGTTACCGGGCGACATTTGTGCAAAAACATCGGGACTCTGACAAAAATTTGATCTGCACTTTTACACTCCAGCCTACAGGTGGCGATGATGCATTTGTTTTACAAATGTATTTCAAAGAAATACATTTTTGAGTGTTGCATTTTATTTTTATTTGTTGAAGGCCGAGTGATAAATTGTCATACAGTATTTATTTTTCATCCTCCGTTGGTTGAATTTCCAGTATTCTTTGTTAGTCCTGTTTTGGCACCACCTTTTGAACGGGAGTTGGTGCCAAAAACGTCCACGCGTCGGTATTTTGTTAAATTTGCCTCATGTTCCTCGTGAACTAAAGTATCTTTCAATATTCTGAGTGAAATCTTAAAATTACAAAGTCTTAAAACAAAAACTGAAGCAGAACCAAACTAGAGCTTTAGAAAAAACTCAGTCTAGCCAAAATAAAAATACTGCAATTTTACTTTCACTTAAATCTCAAAATCAATGTTTTTCTATTGCATAATAAAAATCCTTCAACTGTACACAGTTTATGAAAAACCACAACTAAATATAAATAATAAAAAATAGAAAGCAAAAGATAACAGTGACTCCGCTCTTTCAGTTTAGTTAAAACTGACTTTAGCTGGACTAGCCTAATCTGATTTAAGCTAGCCTAACCAAAAATAATTTCATTTTCTGTAATAAAAATTGTGCTTTAAAATTTTACAATGTTTCTGATTTTTTTTAATTTTTTTATGGCATGAGTAAAACAATAATAGTTTTAAATCTCAAAGAGGAGAAAACATGTTAACAGTTAAGCTGACTTTGCTAAATCAGGGGTTCCCAACCATGGACCTTGAGGAACACCATCCTGCATACTTTAGTTGTTTCTCTGCTCCAACACACCTGATTCAGTGATTTAATTACTTCCTGAAGTTCTGCAGGAGCCCGTTAATCACCCGTTCATTCAAATCTGGTGTGTTGGAGCGGAGAAGCAACTAAACCATACAGGATGGTGTTCCTCAAGGACCAGAGTTGGGAACCACTTAGCTTTGCTAGCAAAGTAGCCTCAGTTTCTTTAAAAGTGGAGTTTAAAATGGATTAATGGTATATGTAGAACTGCAAATTGTCAGTTAATTGTTTAATTAGTTCAAAACCTAAACAAGAACGTCATTTTTTTTAAGGAACTTGGGTTTTCACGTGTTTATGTCTTAACTTGAGTTAGCTTCAGCAGCACGATGGCACAATTTAAAATTTATCCAAAAATAATGTTTCACGAAAATTGTAAATCCCAATTATGGAAGATATTCTAGACAACAATATAAGTGAGTGTTTATTTTTAATTCAAGGAGGGAAAAACAGTTAAGCTACCTATGATAAAGGTTACCCTTGCTAGCAGAGTAGATAAGAGTTTAAAATGGATTAAAGGGGATTATTAAATTGCAAACTGAAAGTAAATTGATCAAGCAGTGTAAGTTAAATCATTTAATTAATGTCAAAACTAAGAAGTGGCGATTATTTAAGATTTTTATTCGTCTTGGCCTGAACGTAGGACGTTAGCAGCACGACGAGAATAAAAACGAAAGTGGAAAAGCTGCTTCCACGCTCGGTGTTTGGGTAAAGGGGCTTACAGTAGCTGTTGTTACTGCACTGTGTCTTCACATTGGACCTGCAACAAGATTTCCAATTCACAAAGTCTGCCCCCCCCCCACACACACACCAATGATGAAATACGGCTGTATTCTACAATACACCTGCAATCTAACATATGTAACAATGGTATAATAAATCATTACGCTGGGGGGGGGGGCTGCCTCAGCCGCTCTCCGTGCACAGTTGTCCTGTGAATAGCCCCTTCTTATTGTTTCTAAATTCAATAGTGGACCCCCCCCACACTCCCCTTCTCATGCTTCCTTTATTACTTGTCTCGTTTATTGCGGCGGCGGCGTGTTTGTTCATATCGGGCTTTGTAGATGAAGTTTTTGCAACAAAGGTTATTGAAATCAGACCCCGGGATCCAGAAGGATGAGTGACGCCGCAGCGTTCTTCGGCTTTTTGAATGTTACAGCAGAGCGCACCGCGCTTTGGAGCAAGACACCGTGGCGCTCCACCTGCACGGGAACACCTGCACGGGAACACCTTCCGGAGGAAGCGCACTACTTTTCTTAAGGATCTCTTCTTGAAGAGTTCAGTTCTTTGTTTTGCCCTCCTCGGCTCCGTGTTTAATCTTTCATTAAATACGTAAAGATGCTTTTTTAAGGAGTTTGGATTTCTGCAAGGTCCATTTAATCGTTTGGGGAAAACAAAAACAACCCGCTCCATTTACTCCGTCCCCCACAAGGCGTCATTAACTTTTCATTTCACTGGATTTGATTACCTCCTCAGGTCGACCCAGAGCTGGGGTGCCGGTGAGCAGGAGGGCCCTCTTTGCGCTCTGAACGAGGGGAACGAGAATCTTGGTCCGCGCCGCGTTCCTCGATTTGAGGTAGTGCGACTCGTCCACCACCACCACGGAGAACTGTTGCCTGCTAAGAGCCTCCACCAGGAGGCGTGCGTCTGTGGTGAGAAGGCCGTACCCCAGGATGGTCACCTGACTGCTGCCGATCCTCCTGCGGAACATACGAACAACCGTTCAGCTCATTCTCAGTCGTGACGATCAACAAACACGTCTCGCAAAAGTTACAAAGGAAAAGTTGCCATGAGTTGCAAGGGATGTGTTTGGGATTACTCTCAGCTACTACCCCAAATTTAGGTCAACATCTGTAAAACTGCTTGAACTGATTTATTACCGTACACATGTTAGGAGGGGGGGGGGGGGGGTCATAAAATGTCCAAAAATAACAGGAACATAGGAACATAGGCGACGTTTGTCAAACCGAGTCAGTAACTTGAATTTATCAAGTTAAAATAGAAAAAATGCACAAATCTGCTGATTTTTCTATTGTAGAAGCTGAAAAGTAAATTATTTTACCTAAAAGTCCTCAGTAACCTTGAAGGTGCTTCTTCTTAGAGACATTTAAAACCTCGTAGGAAAAGTCCATTTCATTTATGCACATTTGGTAGTTCCCAGTAAACTTTAAACTTGGTCAACTTAGTTTAAAACTAGAGAAATGGCATTTCCTGTGAACGCTTATTGCAGAAGAACTTGCTAAAACAACAGCTGCAATTAGCTAAAAACAAGCTGAAGTGCAGCTGAAATGGAAGACCAAGTCTAAAAAAGCAGAAAGAACAGATAGCTTCATTTGGTTTAAACAAGCAGAAATTAGCACAAATGTGTTTTTAAATTAGCTAGAAAAAAGCTGAAACGAGCAATTAAACAGCTAAAAAAGTAGCTGAAAATACAGAAAGAAGCTTAAACCAACAGAAGGAAGTGGAGAGAGCACATTTTTTGCTGAATTAGGCTGAAAAAAGTTTAAATGTTTGCAAAAAATGTGGAATTAGCTGAAAAAGCTAAAATTAGCATAAAACAGCTACATAGTAGCTGAAATAAGAAACTATAAGAAATAAGCTGAAAAGAGCAAAAAGAAGTTAGAAGAAGCAGAAAAATGTTCTAGTTGGTGGAAAGAATGTAAAAGGAGCAAAAAAAACAGCTGAAAGTAGCTAAAATGAGCTGAAAAATGTTTAAATTAGAAGAAGAAAGCTGAAAGAAGCTGAAAGAAGCTGAAGCAGAACAAAATGACATAGGAGGACAGTTGACAGTTGTTGACAAGGTGGCATGGTGGTGGTGGTGGTGGTGGTGGTGGGGGGGGGGGGGTCGTCGGTAGGCCTGTCACCAGAACAGATGTTGCTGGGCTATAAATTGTCTCAGAAATTATTGCGATAAACGATAATATTGTTTGAAATATGACAATAATTAATAATTATTGTCATATTTAAGAAGAAACGTTCTTGACCACTGGATGGCAGTATAAGACTGAACTGACTGATGGATAGTGAGGGAGCGAGCATCATCTCTTTATGGGAGGGAGGCTCCTTGACGTGACATGGGCTGCCTCTTGTTCCTGTTTATCGGTTCTCAAAATGTCGGACGCTCGTGTGGTTTGAGCTCTTTAGCATTTTTCACACAAAGCTTTTAATTAATAAAAATCAGTAAACAAGTTCTCAGCTACTTTCTGCAGAGAAAAACAACTTTTTACAAGAAGGCACGAGTTTGAACCGTGAATTCTGGAGCTTCGACAAGACGGAGGTTTTCTCCGCGAGGTCGGCCTGTTAGCTTAGCTCGTAGCTTAGCTCGTAGCTTAGCTGCTTTTAATCGTACAAAAACGCGATTTTGGACGATTACAACAGATTTTAAAGAGAAAAGAGAAGGGGAGGGGTCAGTGAAGAACCGGAGTTGAACTTTTTGTCCTCCAGTGTCTTCAGTAGAAAGAGAGACACGAAGAAACGATGAAGCTGATAAATGAAAATGAGGTTGATCATTTTCATTTATCATGCGATTAATGGATTTATTGTTTATTGATCGTATTCGGGACGCTCGGTTCTGTTGACGGAGCGGGGCGCCCTTCTTATCTAGTGGTAAGGGAACCACTGAGGCAGTACTTAGTTCATTATTTTTAAAAGTTTCAAGATTAAACGCATCATAATTTTAAAGAATCATATTTATTTTCTTGTCCATGTCCCAAATAACTCGCTTTAGCAGCATGACGGTGCGATCTAATCAGAATCGGCTTTATCGTCAATGAACACAACAAAATTACATTTCAGTACAGCCCGTCGGAGTAAACGTAGACAGACATGGGGAGACGGAGGTGACTGAGGTCGCGGCCTTCGGGAGGCGCTGCCCTTTTCATTTAGATAATGAAAAGAGAAACACGGGGGGGGGGCACACAGTGTGAGAGTTGCAAAACAAGATCTCTGCACAGAAACGGCAACATCCTGATGACATCATAACACATGTACGCACGAGGAGGCCGATGAAGGCGGCGAGTTGTCCGCGCACACTTCCATAGTCCTGATAAGAGATGGTGCAGTGCACGTCGCCCGAAATCAATCCAACAATGATTGCTGTGTTTAACAAAAATTGCAAACGGCAATCATGGAATAATTTCTAGACAACAATACTACTTCAGGAGTTTTAAAAATAAACTAATGTATTTGCAGTTTTTGTGCAATTTTTGGCCTTTTGTATGAATATCATCAACTTGATAGTTGTCATTAAACTTATTGGCCATTATAAAAACTTATTGTGGCCAAAAAGTCGTGGTTAACGCTGAGAACCGTGTTAGGAGTTACAACTAACTGAACACAGAGTGGTTATTTTCCAAAGCTTCAGTACACGCCGGCACCGACGTGCACAAACACACAGGCGACGTTCGTGAAACTCAACGAGGTTCTGAGAGAAATCAAAAGCCGTTCCCAGCATCCGTCAGGCGTTGGTTCTTAGGCGCCGTCACATCACGTCGCTGGGAACGCTGGAAGAAAGTGCCACAAACGTTTCGTAAAAGAACGAGCGAGTCTAAATGCTTCTTTTTTTTTTGTGTCATCAACACATTCAGTCCAAGGACACGTTTTTCCCTGAAGGCGTTCACAACCTCTTTACACCTCATCTGTGATGTGAGGTGGGGAGTCGCCCCCACCCCCTCCACAGCTTCAAGCCACAAAAATAGAAACATTCAAAACTAGTATGAAAAAAGAAGAAGGGGGAAGTTGAGCTCGTAATAAAACGAGCCGGGGTGGTTTTATGCTTACACGCCACATTTGTCCACAATGCAGAAATGCGCTCCAACCTGAATAAACAGCTGGGGAAATGAGGCACATTTCCCAAGGACAGCATTTTTCTCCCCCCTCGCCCTCCCTGAAAACTTTCAGCTCTTGTTCAATATTGCAAACGTTGCCTTGACATGATTTGTCTGTCAGCGCTGTCAAGCGTCGGCCCCTGCCGGCTCTTGACATGGAGGGACACTCCGAGATTAATTCATGGGCCCCGCCTCCGCTGTCCATCACGCTGCCTCGGCCCTACACCGTGTGGCCGAGTGCGCATCGTGGGGTTTATTACATCACTTTAGCGTAAATTATTACCACTGGCACAAGTAGGAGCAGCCAATATCAGAGTCCGCTTCACTTATCGTTACTGCGCCTGCTTCCCCTTAAGCTCCAATAATGGCTGCAACCCTCCATAATGATCATTACTGTGCTGAAATGTGGAACGTATGAGCACTTCGGAAATGATCTGCAATGGGTGCAAAGGGCTGGAAGTGAGGCTCAAATAGGGGAGGTTAGGTGTCTGGGTTTGATTCCCAAGCAAGGGAAGAATGGTGTAGCTTCTGCATTACTGTGCACTCTGTGTCAGACAGTGGGGGTGAAAAGGGAGCACTCTGTTTACCGGTTGGTAAACATTACAAACCTTACCAATGGTCACAAACTCTGCATAGAAACAGAAAGAATGAGCAGAAGCAAGCGGTCAAAATGAGTTTTCTCCGCAGGGTGGCAAACAGCGGTGGCTAACCACCCAGACATCGTTGTGGTCGACGACCTACAGAAGAAGGCAGCGGTGATAGATGTAGCAATCCCAAGTGACTGCAACAGCAGGAAGAAGGACCAGCCGGAGAAATACCAATGGTTGACAGAGGAAGTACAGAAGTTGTGGAGAGTCCTGGTGGTCACTGGAGCACTTTGACCCCCAGACTGGAAGAGTGGCTCCAACAGATCCCAGGAACAAACTCAGAGATCTATGTCCAGAAGAGCACAGTCCTAGGAACAGCTAAGATACTGAGAAGAACCTTCAAACTCCCAGGCCTCTGGTAGAGGACCCAAGTCTGAGGTGAAGTGGAACAATTGCAAGATTTTTAAATGCATGTGTTTAATTCTTGTGAAGGATTCAAACCAGCCACTAGGGAACACAAGCCAGTGTATATCTTATACATGTGTGTGAATGAGAGGGAGGCCGGTGGAACAGTGAGACTATAAGCAGCAGGAGACCTCGAGGACTTGGGGTCCACTGTCCAGGAACATGGGGAGTGTGGTAAAGAGGTGAAGAAGAGAGTCCAGGCAGGATGGAGTGATGGAGAAAAGTTTCACGAGTGATTTGAGACAAAAGGGTGTCAGCAAAGGTCAAAGGAAAAGTTTACAAGACAGTGGTGAGACCAGCTATGTTGTATGGTCTGGAGACAGAGACATGGACAAAAACACAGGAGACAGAACTGGAAGTGTCAGAAATGAAGATGTTGAGGTTCTCCTTAGGAGAGACAAGGATGGAGAAGATCAGGAATGAGATCATCAGAGGTACAGCACAGGTTGAACAACTGGGAGGTAAAGTTAGAGAGGACACACTGAGATGGTTTGGACATGTCCAGAGGAGGGACGGTGGTTTGGACATGTCCAGAGGAGGGACAGTGGTTTGGACATGTCCA
>NC_056520.1:920506-923911 GCF_014905685.2 Nematolebias whitei
GTGGTTTGGACATGTCCAGAGGAGGGACAGTGGTTTGGACATGTCCAAAGGAGGGACAGTGGTTTGGACATGTCCAGAGGAGTGACAGTGGTTTGGACATGTCCAGAGTAGGGACAGTGGTTTGGACATGTCCAGAGGAGGGACAGTGTGTCTATTAGTAGAAGGATGTTAGACATGCAGCTGCCAGGAAAAAGACAAAGAGGAGATACATGGATGCAGTTAGAGAGGACATGGAGGTAGTTGGAGTGAGGACAAAGGACACAGAGGACAGAGTGAGATGGAGGAGGACTCCCTGTGGAGACATCTGAAGAGGGAAAAGCCGAAAGAAGAAGAATTCTTGTGAAGCATTCACTCATGATGGTGCTTTCTAGCCAACAATGGCCCTTTGATTGCTGATGATGTTTGTTTCAGCCCGACTTGACTTGCTTGGAACTGGTTTGTGGATTCTAAGAACCAGACTAAGGCATGTGGGATCCCCCAATAGAAAGGCGTGCCAAGTCAGCCTGAGTAGGGCCCAGTCGAGGCCATGGCAAAAGTCCATGAGTGATTAAACAGCAAATGGCAGAAAACAGAAACTTCCCGAAGGAACATGAGCACAACAGGAGAGTTCTTCCTTGCAAAAATGAAATACGAGGATCACCGAATTCGTCGGCAGTTTCAGCCTGACCTAAAATTTGCGAGCTCAAGGGACGCAGTCAGATTAATGCCATCCAACAAAAACAATACCGTCACCGAGAAGGAAACCATCAAACCTGTGCATGCTGGGAACCTTAATCATTTAGCTTAAGAGAACCTTGCATTTTTACCAGCTGTTGAAAACCTTGGATTCAAGGGGTAAGCTGCTACAGCCATCTGATACCGTCATTAATATGCAGACATCTGTAGACAGTGATCCGTCTAGAAGATACAGGCTGTGGAGCAACATAGTAAAACATGTGGCTTCTTATATCCAAGATGGCTGTCGAACTATAAAAAGCATCACAAATGTAAAATAGTACTGTTTACGGCGCATTATACGCCTGACGACAAACTATTATATAGTAGTCTCTTGAGACTTTGGGGTCCGACTTTCGCAGACTCACTCTTCCACAGGTTTTCTACGTAAGATGGTACACGACACACGGTTGACTGATTGATGGAGGTCGACCAACCAGAGCGAGCAGATCAGAAGTTATGGGAAAGACGAGAGAAAGGTTACGGATGTACATACAGAGACTGTATCGTAATATGTCCCGCCTGTCGACGGGCGTATAAAAGCAGGAGGTACTTACCCATGAGAAACCTGCTGTGTGTAGTTATGTGTTAATTTAAGGATGCAATACACCAAGCATAATCGAGAGGCACATTTAGAATGGAGGAACCATTACCTGGCATTAATCACTTACAACTGTAATATTCATTAGGCGACACGACTTTAAATAAATGATAGTCGCTTGTGAATAAACTTTATAATGGGTCTTTGCAGTCTGGCTACTGCAGCTTCCACAAAGTTCTCCAACGCCAGCCTACGAAGGGAGAAAGGCGGGCAATACTGTTTTTGCCTATTTTGGTGTTTGTGTGTCTGCCTGTTAGCAAAATATCACAAGAACCAGTGAAAAGATCTTATGAAAACTTGCAGGGATCGCTGGACGTGTATCTACAACTCATTAACTTTTGGAACTTGATTTTCAAAGATCTTTGACTAAATGGAACAATAAATCGTATTTGATAAACAATCACTAACAAAAACAAGAACGCAAAAATACTGTAGGATGTTTAGTTTTTATAGTTTAAAAATTATCAAGACACGGATGTCACCATTTTATTTACTAGTTTACTAACAGAACTAAATTATATGACGTTAGCTTTGAAGCTAATTTCTATGATGTTAACTTCAGAGCTAATTTCTATGACGTTACCTTTGAAGCTAATTTCTATGATGTTAACTTCAGAGCTAATTTCTATGATGTTAACTTCTGAGCTAATTTCTATGATGTTAACTTCAGAGCTAATTTCTATGATGTTAACTTCTGAGCTAATTTCTATGACGTTAGCTTTGAAGCTAATTTCTATGACGTTAGCTTTGAAGCTAATTTCTATGATGTTAGCTTTGAAGCTAATTTCTATGACGTTAGCTTTGAAGCTAATTTCTATGACGTTAGCTTTGAAGCTAATTTATATGACATTAGCTTTGAAGCTAATTTCTATGACGTTAACTTCAGAGCTAATTTCTATGATGTTAGCTTTGAAGCTAATTTTTATGATGTTGGCTTTGAAGCTAATTTCTATGATGTTGGCTTTGAAGCTAATTTCTATGACGTTAACTTCAGAGCTAATTTCTATGATGTTAACTTTGAAGCTAATTTCTATGATGTTGGCTTTGATGCTAATTTCTATGACGTTAACGTCAGAGCTAATTTCTATGATGTTAACTTTGAAGCTAATTTCTATGATGTTGGCTTTGAAGCTAATTTCTATGACGTTAACTTCAGAGCTAATTTCTATGATGTTAGCTTTGAAGCTAATTTATATGACGTTAACTTCAGAGCTAATTTCTATGATGTTAGCTTCAGAGCTAATTTATATGACGTTAACTTCAGAGCTAATTTCTATGACGTTAACTTCAGAGCTAATTTATATGACGTTAGCTTTGAAGCTAATTTATATGACGTTAACTTCAGAGCTAATTTATATGACGTTAGCTTTGAAGCTAATTTCTATGATGTTAGCTTTGAAGCTAATTTCTATGATGTTAGCTTTGAAGCTAATTTCTATGATGTTGGCTTTGAAGCTAATTTCTATGACGTTAACTTCAGAGCTAATTTCTATGATGTTAGCTTTGAAGCTAATTTATATGACGTTAGCTTTGAAGCTAATTTCTATGATGTTAGCTTTGAAGCTAATTTCTATGATGTTAGCTTTGAAGCTAATTTATATGACATTAGCTTTGAAGCTAATTTCTATGACGTTAGCTTTGAAGCTAATTTCTATGATGTTAGCTTTGAAGCTAATTTATATGACGTTAACTTCAGAGCTAATTTCTATGATGTTAGCTTTGAAGCTAATTTCTATGATGTTGGCTTTGAAGCTAATTTCTATGATGTTAGCTTTGAAGCTAATTTATATGACATTAACTTCAGAGATAATTTCTATGATGTTAGCTTCAGAGCTAATTTCTATGATGTTAGCTTTGAAGCTAATTTATATGACGTTAACTTCAGAGCTAATTTCTATGATGTTAGCTTTGAAGCTAATTTCTATGATGTTGGCTTTGAAGCTAATTTCTATGATGTTAGCTTTGAAGCTAATTTATATGACATTAACTTCAGAGATAATTTCTATGATGTTAGCTTTGAAGCTAATTTATATGACGTTAACCTCAGAGCTAATTTCTATGATGTTAGCTTTGAAGCTAATTTATATGAC
>NC_056520.1:923921-943921 GCF_014905685.2 Nematolebias whitei
CTTTGAAGCTAATTTATATGACGTTAACTTCAGAGCTAATTTCTATGTTAGCTTTTAAGCTAATTTCTATGATGTTGGCTTTGAAGCTAATTTCTATGATGTTAGCTTTGAAGCTAATTTATATGACGTTAACTTCAGAGCTAATTTCTATGATGTTAGCTTTGAAGCTAATTTCTATGACGTTAGCTTTGAAGCTAATTTCTATGACGTTAACTTCAGAGCTAATATATATGACATTAGCTCCAGAGCTCATCGTTTTAGTCCCAGAGCTAATAGGCTAATTCCTATCCTTAACATGTGTTTTGGTCTTTCCTCCTATAGAAAGTACACCTGGACCTGCAATTCTGTGTCTGTCTCTCCTTCCTGTCCTCTCAAACCAGCCGGTCAAAGCAGATGGCCACTTGTCCTGAGCTGGTTCTGCTGGAGGTTTCTTTCTGTTAAAAGAGAGTTTTTCCTTTCCACTGTCTCCTCTGTGCTCGCTCAGGATTGGAGACTGACGAAGTGAATCTTCAACACAATCTGCTGCTTCCTTAGAGAACTTTTAATTATGAGCTTTTATAATGTATGAATATTTCTGTTCAGTGCTGTAAGACGACGTCTGATGTGACTTGGTGCTATATAAAAAGCTGAACTGAATGAATATATATGGCATTAGCTAACAGGATAATATAAATATATCTATAAGCATTAGCTCCAGAGCTAATATATATATCTATATATCGATAGACATATAGATATATTGATAGATCGATAGATTAATAGATCGATAGATAAGGTTAATCACATTTATTGTCATGACCCACATATTGTGCATTGGTGCTAATACAAAATATAACTTTAATGTCACTTGTAACAAGTTTTTACCCTCTCCTTGTCTTTCAGACTTTTAGTCTACAACTAATGTAGGTCATCGCCCCAGAATGCATTGCACCTGTAAAACAATGGCAATGTCCTTCGGTGAAAAATGTTATAACCAAATGTACTTTTATAAAGTAATTAGGAGTTTTCACGTGCCACAAACAACAACTTTCAGTAGAATAGGGAAATAACATATTAAGGAGTATACAGAGATTCCTGTAAAATGGCTGCCGGGACCAATGACCTTAAAAACCCCAACAACACTTATATACCGAGCTAAAATCTCATGTGGACTCGCTCCATGTGCACCTCTGCTCAGGTGAGTCAAACGTACTTTAAGTGTGCAGGAGTGGTGTGACGACTTACATGGTGTCACTCTTGTTCTCCACCAAGTTGATGTCTCCAGGCTGCAGCTCGGGGATCCACCGCTCCAGTTCCTCAATCCAGGGGTACTTGAGGGAGGAGGGCACCACCACCAGGAGGGGCCACTCCTGCCTGTAGGTGTATGCCACCGCGATGGCCTGCACCGTCTTCCCTAGACCCATCTGGAGCCACCGAAAATCACCGCGCGGAGAGAAAGGGGGCAAAGAAAAACAAGTCAATCGCGCCGGGACTCGGCGACAAATTGCATGTGACGGCCGAGCTTCTGCGCGGCCCAAGAGCAATAAGGTCTCGGAATGAATGCGGTGTCAAAACAGATTAGGCACGAGGGAGTGCAGCGAGAGGCTGACAAATTAATTTGGAAGGCATGCGGCGAAGACTCGGCTTCATTGTTCTTTACTTGCTTTTGTTTGTATTTGTTGTGAGTGGACGGTTTGCTTACCTCATCAGCGATCATACATCTGAAAACCAAAGAAACACGCTCCATTAGAAAACATCGGATTGACACTCTGAATAAAAGTTTCTGGACAGACAGAATCTACGGTCGTTTCTTAACCGCACCAGTTAATTTCAAATTCACCACTGGTTTGATTCCACTAAAGCTGGGATGTGTAAAATGTAACAATATTCAAAATGCAATGGTTTGCAAATCTCGTATTTTCTTCACAACGGAACAAAAGGAGCATACGAAAGATTTAAAATAAGAAATGGTACTATCTGTGGGGAAGAAATAAGGTCATTTTGAATTTGATGGTGTCACCAAAAAGTCCAGTCTTGTGCATCCCTAGCTTCAACTCTGGATGCTGGTGGTTTCCTCACATTAGCTGCAGCTTCAGGTCCTTCCACAACATCTGGATTGGATGAAGGTCAGGACTTTGACTTGGCCGTTCCACAACATGAACTTTATTCTTCTTGAACATTCTTTGGTAGAACCACTTGTGTGCTGAGGGTCATTGTGTCGCTGCGTGACCCACCTTCTCTGGAGACTCAGCTCATGGACAGATGTTCTGACATGTTCCTTCAGAATTCTCTGATATAATTCAGAATTCATTGTTCCATCGATGACGGCAAGAAGACCTGGCCCAGATGCTGCAAAACAGGCCCAAGCCATGTTGCTACCACCACCATGTTTCACAGATGGGCTAAGGTTCTTCTGCAGGAATACAGAGCCTTCCTTTCTCCAAACACAACACTTTTCATTTTAAAAGCCAAAAAGTTTTACTTTGTCTCATCCATCTACAGAACGTTCTTCCAACAGTCTTCAGGCCCGTCCACATGATCTCTATGAAACTGCAGACGAGCAGCCATGTTCTTGTTGGAGAGCACCGTCTTCCTCCTTCAACCTGCCATGAACCATTGCTGTTCATTGTCTCCTGATGGTGGACTCATGAACATCAACCAATGTGAGGGAGGTCTTCGTTTGTCAGGAGTTACCCTGGGCTCCTTTGTGACCTCGCTGCTTATTCCACGCCTTGATCTTTGTTGGTCCACCACTCCTGGGGAGGGAACAATGCTCTTCAACGTCTTCCATCTGTCCACAATCTGTCTGACGGTGGATCAGTGGAGTCCAGACCGTTTACAGATGTTTTGTAATGTTTTCCAGCTTGAACTCTTTGTTCCTGCCATGATCCACTTCCACCAACATGTTGAGAAGAGCAGACTTTGATAGATCCATGTTCTTTAAATCAAACACGGTGCCCACTCGCACCTGATCATCATCCATTGATCAAAAACACTTTACTCTAATTTCACCTTCAAATTAACTGATAATCCTGGAGGTTCACATACTTTTACCACAAACGTGTAATATTGGATCATTTTCCTCAATAAATAAATGACCAATCTAATAGTTTTGTCTCGTTTGTTGAACTGGGTTCTCTTGATCTACTTTTAGGACTTGTGTGAAAATCTGAAGACGTGTTAGGTCATGTTCATGCAGAAACAGAGAACATCCTAAAGGCTTCACAAACTGTCAAGCACCACTGTACATGGAAGCCGTTGGTAGATGGAGAGAGGACACGGAGTGTGATGGCTCACTGTGGCAGCCCCTGAAATCACCAATAAGGACGTCAGTGGGGGTACAGCGTCCTGCCGAAAGACACTTCGGTACGCTCCAGGGACGCCGTTCAGAGGACGAGAACCTTCTAGGCCAAGCCGCCCAGGACATGTTCAAATGTTTAGTTTTAGGCCTTCTTAGAGAGAAGAACTGACTAAAGTGTGTGTGTTTTAAAGCAACCAGCTACGCCCACTCCAAACTCCAAGGAACAATGAAAGAGTGGCAAAGTCCTGAGCCCAAGTCCTCCTGGAGGAGTGATCAGTCTGGCACCCTCCGTCCAGTGGGCCTGAGCCCATTGTCGTGACCTTCCTTATTCATAAAAGCTTTCCAACACGGTGTCAGAGCCACAGAGCAGCCCTGAATACCTCAGACACTCTCTCATTATTCTTTTCCCGTCCTCCTCCTCCTCCCACCGCCGCCCCATTTCTCTCTTTCAGCTGAGGAACATGATTAATGTGCACCTTGCCACTGGTGGTTTTTCTAATTGCCAGCACACTGGCCCAGTCAGCGCAATGCTCCAACACACACACACCAACTTCTCACACACATAATGGTCCAGTGTGTGTGAGAAGAGCTCACAAAAGGGAAGCAAAAGTGCAAAGTTAAAAACAAGCGCCGGCGTTAACAAAAGGATGAATAAACACGTCCAAAACTACACACGGACACGAACACACACCGCCACGAGGGAGTGTAGCTGGGGCAGGTGCTTGCCATTTCTCAACGCATTAATCATCCTCCTTTAAATAACCTGAGCCTAGTCTTGACGGTTTGAGACTGCGAGCACGCCGCGGTGCTGTTGCCTGACGACGGCACGGCTCCCCGTCGCAGCATCTTTCCACCGTTATCTCCGAAACCCACGAGTCCCGACGTGTCAGGAAGCGGGGCCCGGTGCCTCCTGCCACGATTTGATGGCTTTGACATCCGCACGGCGGTGCGTCATGACGACCCGTGTCTAACCCCAAACTTCCAGTCCAGCTGAAGGCGGTCCTCTGAGGATCGGGACCCTCTCAGGGCTCACTGTAGGATGTCGGACAAAAAGGCTGACTCGGAGGGTACCGCAGGGTACCGTGCTCGGAACCCTTTGGACATCACACGCATTAATGGGTTCAGGGTGCAGTTTGACTACGAACATAAAAAAAGACTAAAAATAAGAACCAGAACACCTCGAGCTGAAAAGGCTTGGAGTTATAGACAAAATAATTTTAAGTGTGAAAGGTGTAAAATACTAAATTAAGAAATCATAGTTTATTTCTTTTGTTTTGTAAACAACTTAAAAAGCCGTTTTCTCTTTTACTTTCAAGGTACAACTTGTTCTCATTTTACTTTTCCAACTTAAAACCCGTGTTTGCTCAAGTGATTTTTGTTCCTTCCGTCTGTGTATTTTTAATGAAGTTTTAACTCGGCTTGACATTTACATTAACTATATTTTTATATTAGATTCTGAACCATATCCAAACACACGAAACAAGGAACAGACATAATATGCTCAAAAATATGATATTCGAAAAACAGTGAGCTGTTAAAAGCTACAGCGAAAGGTAAAATGGAAAAGAAAGTTATGTATGACCTAAGGATAAAGTTAGGGATGTACGACATCGTACTTTTGGACGATATGTTAAAACTTATTTGTTCAATAACTGATACCGATATTTTCCCCTAGACTTCCTTACAGAGACTAGAGATGTGGAAATAAAATATAATATTCAGCAGGTCTTTGTCAGTTCGGCTGCTACCAGACGCAGAAGACAAAAAGGAGCTGAAAATGATGCAACACTTCAACTTGTATCATGTTTAATGTTAAATTTATTCTCGAACACAATGACGACACCGAGCAGAGGAATTTTCACAAATCTGAACTCAACCCGGTCAAAAGCAACAAGTGAAAAGTGCAGAAGTAGAAGTGCATTAATAAATATACTGCACAGATTCCTAACTTAAAAATCAACTTAAACCAGAAGTCTTTTATACCCGAGAGTGTTTTGATGGAACGGCCGATGTCTGATATTTAACTTTATCACTATTATCAGCCGATACCGATACCATGCCGATAATATCGTGCATCCTTAAAGATATATAGATATACAGTTTTTTGTTCAATCTAAATCATATTAGGCATAAAAACAAATTAGCATTTATTTCAATATAATTTTACTTCTCATTTAACCACTCACTAATGAAGCTAATTTTAGTAAACATTAGCCATTTTAGTGAGAAACTTTAGCTAATGTTTGTTCAAGTTAAACATTAGCTAAATTTACTCAGTAAGGTGGCTAACGTTAACAAATCTTACAAACATTACTCATATTAGTGAACTTGGCAAAATATCTAAAGTGAGGTATATGGCAACCTTTACTTCATGTCAGCTAAAGTTAGCCACATAAGAGTGTAATTTATAGCTAAAGCTAAACGTCAGCTATAGTTTATGCCACCATTTAGCAATTTTTTGCTAAACTTTGCTAATGAGTGGCATAAATCTTAGCAAAGAAACATCTAAGCATAATAAACATTTGCTAGAATTTATGCAACTATTTAGCTAATGTTAGCTGAAGTTAGCAAACAGATAAGAGTTTATGCTACTACTTAGCTTAAGTTGATTTAACTTTAGGTAATATTAGTTGAGGTATAGGCCACCATTTAGATAATCTCAACTAACTTTAACTAGAGTTTGATAAATTTAGCTCATTTAGCCACATTAGCACCGTAAGTGAGTTTAGCCTAATGTTTGTTTAAGTTAACTTTAGCTGAGATTTTTGCAACTTTTTCATTTTAATGTAAGCTAACATTAGCCACATTAGTAAATTTAATGTTTGGTAAAGTTCTCTTAAGATTTACCACTTAGAGAATATATTTACATAATTTAGATGTTAGCTACATTTAACAGACGTTTTGCTAATTATGCTAATGCTAAACAGTAGCACACGTTACTGAATTAGCGAGCAATCGATGCCATTTATGCTAAAAAGTCAAGCTGTTTCACTTTAGTGTTGCGATACACGCCAAGTGTTTCTACAGAATTATTCTTTGCAATAAAAGTACCGGTAGGTGAAGTAGGCGGTGTCATTTATTTGTGCGTGTATTTTGCTTTTCTATAAACCTTTTCATAAATAAACTCGTAATGTTCTGAATGGACACTGCCCAAATAATGTTAATCTGCCTATTGGGGCGTCGGGTAATTTACAGTAAGTGTTTGATGCTCGTTAACAAGGTTTGTTTTAAATAAAACACAACCCGGTGTTTATGCCTTTGTTCTAGACTGAAAATACAAGGCCTGCTGAAAAAAGTGTGTAGTTGTACTTTGGATCCAAAGTATTCAGTCTATGAAGGATTGACAGAAATCGCTACAGATTTTCCAAGACTGAAGATTCATGGCGGCGGCGCACCGCTTTGGTCTGGGCTCCACTCGGCGTTTAGCTCGTCGACTTGGTCTGAACTAAATGACGTGTCTCCCAACTGAACCCATTTGAAAAGACATCTACAAAACGTAAAATATTAAATTGTTCAAAAGCTTTCCATACAACCCCAATTTAAATTGTGAACCGTTTCTTTAGCCTTCACCCAGTTTTCTCCACAAACATCAATTTTCTAATATTCAAGACTGGCGTTGCAGGAGGTGCAGGTCAGGCAAACAAACACCCCCCTTCCTTCCAAACCTCCACAAGACCCCTCAAGCTTGGACATGTTCTGGACACCGTGGTGTGATTTCTAAATGGACCCAGGTGGTAAAGGGGTCAAAGCCTCGTCATCAGAGGTAGAGATCCTTGGTGCTGAGAATCCAGGTAGTAACAGAGCCGTAACAGTCGGCATGTTAAAAGGAATCATCTCTAGGTCTAACTAGGGCTGAATGACTTTGGAAAATATTCTAATTGAGATTTTTTTACCTCAATATTGCGATTTAATATGCAATTATTTGTCAAGGTCCTCTTCTCATGTATCTTCAGCCAGCCACAAGAACCTTCCGGATAGACCACAGTGCTCTGAATAGTTCAACGAAGCTTCCAGGCAGATACATTTACCTCAGGGATTTTTTGTAATCCAGGTCCTGGAATGATTCCAGGAATCGTTTCAGCCCTAAATTGTATTATACGGTACTGTGTTGCACTTTTATCCTGCTTAGTGTATCGGCACGTATTATATTGTAGAACCACTGCTCCTCCACATCGAGAGGAGCCAGTTGAGGTGGTTCGGGCATTTGGTAAGGATGCTCCCTGGGCGCCTCCCTAGGGAGGTGCTTTGGACATGTTTGACTGGGGTGAGGCCCCGAGGAAGACCCTGGGAACACCTTGGAGTCCTCCCAGAAGAGCTGGAAGAGGCTGTGGAGAGAGAGGTCTGGACCTCCCTGCTCAAGATGCTGCCCCCCCGAGACCCGAGTCCAGAACAAGCGGAAGATAACGGATGGAATGTACTGTGATCTTTCTTACCATATAGTATTGTATAATACTGCACCGTATCTAAATGTAACCATGCATATAACCATACTGTATCGTTTCATACAGTATCTTACCATAATATCCTGATGCATGCTCAATGTATTGTATCGTACTACATCTCACCATATTGTATATTACTATCGTAATGTAGTACAATGTATTACCATACTGTATTGTAGAGTATCAGAATGTACAGTATTATATTCTACTTTATAGTATCGTACCATATACTAACATATTGTATTATATTGTATCGGAACGTATTGTGTTGTTTCTTACTACAGTGTATTGCATCATACTCTGTCTGTCCATGGTATTTTGTAGTGTACCAACTATACTGTGTTATATTACCATACTGTACTATACAACCCTGTTAGAGAATGAACCCTGCTGTATCTTACGGTTCTGTATCGTACTGCACCCTGACGTATTATAGTGCATGAGACTGTCTGAAGGTATTCTTTCTTACCGTCCTGTGATGCATCTTACCACAGTGTACTGGATCACACTCCAACTGTCTGTACTGATCTGCATTATATTTGACCTTTTAAGAACCTACACGGATCCGTCTCGGTACCGCACATTTATTTTTACAACTTTGGAAAACAAATGAATTATTGCCTTTTTTTATTACCAATCTGATTTTCACCAAGTGAAAACAACATTTAATCACAGAAATCTTTACGTATTCTGATCATTTTATTAGATTACTCATTATCCTGAATAGAAGTTGAGACTAAAACCGACGACCCACTAACTCTGTTGGAGGAAACGTTTAAACACCCAGAGCAGGCCTGGAACGAGTGCAGCGGCAGACTTGTTGGATTATTGGAAGGGGTTTCACCTCTCGAGGAAGCGCAGGACACCACCACCTTCAGATGGAGCTCCAGTACACGCCAAGCTGACGGTGGGCAATAAACGGCAGCCCCTCCTGAAATGTGCTGCACATCATCACGATGTTAGAGATCTACCAGCGTAGGAGGAAACCGTGGGCGGGAGGTTTTCTTTCCCCTACCTCAAACCTCGCCGTCCTCGAGTCTTTCCTCATCCAGAGCATCAAGAGCAGCCAACCAGAGCATCAAATGTCAAAATACTTATGGATGCTGCTGTATCGGCTTTGTGTGGGAGGCTGCGCGACTGCCGCGGAGCGAAATGGCTGTTTGTGCGAACGTCGCTGCGATAAAAACCCGTGAGACGTGTCTGATGGAAGCGCTTGAGAAGTTGAGCAGAAGTTTTGTTTTATTGCTCAGATTTATAAACAGGAACACGTCCATCAGAGATGTTGGAAAAAAGCAACGCTTGTTGAAGTATACCACAAAAAACAGCCATTAAGACGTCGAGATCGTTTCCTTTAATGGTGCAAAGTGAAGCTTGAAGCCGTTTGATGAAGCTCCGGTTGTAGAGAGGACCGGTGTGAAACCAGATCCATGCGTTGCGTTTACACCACAACTGAAGCATCACGTGGAATAATAAGATGGAGGCCGTCCACCACGTCCCTTCAGCCAACAGCTGAACGAGGGTCGATAAACAACGTTAGAGACAAATAACCATAAAGATCAAGTTCATCCGCTCAGCTGCGTTCTCGCCCGTTTCTCATTACCGTATTTTTCGCCATATAAGTTGCACCTTTTGCATAAAATTGCACGTCCTGTGCCTTACACACCGAAGCAGCCAATATACCGTATTTTCCTCCGTACACGTCGCACCACCCTGTAAGTCTCATGAGTCTATATTTGTCTAATAAAGTGGAAAAATCCATAAATACGTCGCTTCGCCGTATACGTCTCATCTATTGTGCGTCACCGCTGACAACCTGGAAATGTTGTGCCAAATACTGATTGGCTGCCAATTGGCGGCTGCAGGAGCGTGCACGGGAGGACTTTAACAAGAATTTAACAAGATTAACACTTAAAAACAATTATTTGTTTGTTCGAAGTTATAGTAAAGGTGTGTCTCAGTTGAACTTTTACTTAATAAACGCACGTCAATGGTCAAATCAGCTGCATTTAGTCGGGGCGGAGCAGCGAGCAGAACGAAGGTGGGGGGACTACGGCAGGCCGATTGTGTCATTAATAGCTGGTGAAGAGTCTCAGTCATCCAGGACATGGTAAATTCAAAAAAGTTCAAGAAAAAAATAAGTATAAAATAAATAAAGTCCAGTTGTTTTTGTCTTTAACTTTTTTGAATTCGTTTACCTATTACATGATACAATGGTATGCCATACTGCTACTACCACTCTGCTGCCATCTAGTGGCTGAAAGAGGTACTGTTAATTTTTTTTTAGCCAGAATGAATGAAAACGTCTCAGCCAAAAATTGGTTTAGAAATATGGAAAAAATCCATAAATACGTCACTTCGCCTATAAGTTGCAGGGTTATGCAAAAAAGTGCGACTTCTAGGCCAGAAAATACGGTATGTTTTTTTTGTCTCCCCCATATTTATAACCAATTTTTGGCTGAGATCTGACGATTTCATTCATTCTGACATGGAAAATATTGAACACTAACATTTTCAGCAACTAGAGGGCCCTGAACTAATATGGCAAGCCAAGTGTGTCAATAATAGGTAAAAGTGGCTATTAATGGGACACTTGGCTTGCCATACCAAGCCACCTTGGTGTCACGCCGGAACTCGTGGAGCAAACATCAAATCAGCTTCATTTTGTTGCGCCGCTCTGGAGAACCGCAGCTGATTTGACCATTGAAGTGCATTTATTAAGGAAAAGTTCAGTTGAGACACAACTTTACTATGAAGTCAAGCACACAAATAATTGTTTTTAAGTGTTAATCTTGTTAAATTCTTGTTAAAGACCTCCCGTGCACGATCCCACAGCCGCCGATCGATTAGTGGCACAACAAGGGCCCACGTTTCTGAGTGGGCAGTGGTGACAACAAACACGACGCGCCAGCGATGACACACAATAGATGCGCCTTATACGGCCAAGTGACTTTTTTATGTTTGTTTCCACTTTATTAACTGTATGAGACATATTTGGACTGATGCGACGTGTACGGTAATGAAAGATCGTTCAGAGCACTTCTCAGATGGAAGCACCCAATACTGGCTCGATCAGCGTGTTCAAATGGTCTTCCATCTTTCTGCGTCCTCACTACACAGGCGCTTTGTTAAAGAGCTGCAAAAAGATTGACAGGCACAGATTTAGCTGGTTTACGTGACAATCTTGTTAAAGCATGCACTGGATGCAGTCCTGTACACTTAAAAGTTAACGAAAAGATAAAAGATTTCGGACATTTCCCAGCAGTTGGTATTTTTCTCTCAGTAAGACTTCACTGCAGGCGTGCACAATACGTCAATCGCAAACACATTATTTAACAATAGTGTGTTTGCGTGGCTTTAAAAAATTAGATGCCAGCCCATCATCCATCCACGCTTTGAAATCTGTTACTTGATTGACATAAAGTTAGGCCTGTCGCGATACCAAATGTTGCTGGGTGATTAACAGTCTCAGAAATTACTTTGATAAACGACAATATTGTTTGAAATTTGACAATAATCAATTGTCAAATTTTAGAAGAAATGTTGGTTTGTTGTGCGTGTAGTACCTTTTTTGACCACCTGATGGCAGTAGAAGACTGTTTAAACCAAAGGATGGACGTTTGAGCAGCGTCCCTTTAAGAAAAATGGGAGGGAGGCCTGTTGACGTGACATGGGCTGTCTCTCCTTCCTGTTTTTCTGTTCTCAAAATGGTGGACGCTCGTGTGGTTTGAGCTCTTTAGCATTTTTCACACAAAGATTTTAATTAAAAAAAATCAGTAAACAAGTTCTCAGCTTCTTTGTGCAGGCACGAGTTTCAAACGTGAACTTTGGAGCTTCGACGAGACGTTGGTTTTTCCCCGAGGTCGGCCTGTTAGCTTAGCTCGCAGCTTAGCTCGCAGCTTAGCTCTTTTAACGATTGGAAAACGTGATTTTGGATCGTTAAAATGGATTTTAAAGAGAAAGGGACGGTTGATCCTTTTGTCCTCCAGTGTCTTCAGTAGAAAGAGAGCGACACGAAGAAACGATGAAGCTGATAAATGAAAATGAGCTCAATAATTTTAATTTATCTTGAGATTAATTGATTTATTGTTTATCGTGACAGGGCAGCCCTCATTCTCTCAAACCAGGTCAGAGTGGAGAGTTTTGGGAGATCCCCCACCCCTCCACAAAAATCACGGACGAGATGAGCGCTCCGCCATGGCCCGTTCTCTAGGGGAAACTAGGTCACTTGAATGATCTGACCTACTTTGCTATATTGTGAAGAGGGTGGGTCCTAAGACTGTACCTTGTGGAACACCTTTGTTAACAGAGCTGTAAGAAGTGCCATTGTGTAGGCTGTTTTCCAAGCGTCTGGAATGGCATTTTGTCTTATGGACGTGTTAAAGGCGTGTTGAAGGTTCCCTCGTGATCCGTAGTGATTGTTTAAATGTGTATGTTCGAGCCGTGAATCTGCTTCCTGAGCACGCTCTGGGTGCGTTTTCGCTGAGAGAGTATCGTTACGTGCACGTTACGGGAAAGACAAGAGGAAGTTGACAAACGGAGGCTAAACCACAATACGACAAGTTTCAAAATAAACACAAACTATGTGTCGAACATTAAAAGTAGTTGTCGGGTAACGTAGTCTGTTATTCTTGTTGCCTCTGGTTTTCGGCGCGTTGTGCGTTCGCTCACCGTCCGTTCCTGGACAGGGCGAACTCCACCCCCTCCCGCTGAAAAGGCATGAGGCGCCGCAGGAGCTTGTGAGGAAGTCCCGACAGTCGCCGCGAACCTCTCGTCTCCCAGCATGCAGCGCGTGCAGCGCCAGGCTCCACCTCCATCAGGAAGTCCCGCTCAGCTTGTTCCTGTCAGAAGAAGCGAGGTCGTTCAAACAAAGGCCGCATTTTTCACACTGCAAGGCGCATCCAGCAGCGCTCAAACGTTTGTACGTGTTTTTGAGCTCCGTGTGGTAAAACCCACTGGAGGTCGGTGAGCACAACCAGAATGAACACCTCACGGCTGATTTGACAGGAAATTAAAGGATGTAAGTCCAAAGTATAAACGGTACGGTTAAAACAAACAGTAAAGTGAATAATGTGGATGTAAGGCCAGTAAATCTGCTCCAAACCACACTACGCATCCAGATGTTACATGTCTGTTAGCAAAATATTTCATCAAACTGGGGGTAAATGTCTTAAACCCATTACCTTTTATGGTCGAGCTGATTCAAGATGGCTGCCACAGCCACTTCAGCAGAGTTAGCCTGAAAGTTGGTGTGGTAGTAGCTGAGCCTGCTTCACTTTGTTCTTAACAGCTGGACTCAGTCTGTTAGCAAAATAAACACAAAGAAACGCAGTTTTTATAATTAGCCACAAAAAATAATTTAATTTTTACCTTAATTTAAAAAAAAACAACGCATCGTCAACATTTAAAATACATTAAACGAGTTAACTCGGTTTAAATGAAATTACAAAAAACGCAGCGTCGTCAAAAGAAACGGAAGTTACGAAACGTATTTACAAAAATAAAAGCACCAAACCGGAAATGAATTAGCATTCAGGTGAACAACAATTAAAAAAAGAAATAAAACATTGTTATAAAATATCGATATTGCTAAATGCATGTTGATTTATAGCATGCATCTATTTTAGCTCGTGGCATAAAGCAGAGCTCGCTGTGCGCTGGCGGCAGGGCCGTCCTGGCACATGTCGCAGACAGGAAGTGCGGTCCGACATTACTTCAGTTTAAAAGTGTTCTCCTACCAGGTGGAAGAGCTGCAGGTACAATGTGTGGAACACGCGCGCTAACTTTAGCTACTCGCTGCCACAGCGGCGGCGGCAACAACAAAAACACGACACGTGACTTCTGTTCAAGACCCCGCGTAACCAAGTATGGCAGACCGTTGCTGCATATAAACAAACCACATATCTAGCTCTAGTTACTTTATACAGATACTCATATTAACATTTAAATATAACATACATAATAATAACTATTATATTTTAAGTTCTTATAACTAGAATTTTATGTGAGGAAAATAGCTAAAACTTCCTCAAAAGTTTAACAGTTTTTTATGGTGACACTGCAGATATTTGGAAGTCATTATTTCCTAGAAGAATAAAAACAATATCCACTGGGGCTTTCTTTCTATTCAGAGTCGATCTGTGACTTGAGGTGACATGTTTGTACGGAAGCCAAGAACGGCCACAAATCCTTAAATCTTTTGCTGTGACATTTTTAGCTCCAATCGTTCGCGAGCTAAAAAAGTTCTAAACAAATACCTGTTTGTTATTTTGTATTATATCAGTACTAATCATTGCAAGACAAGCATTTGTTTTGTTTTTTAAAGTTGAAATAAACAAAAGTGACTCGCACTGTTAACATGAGTTGTGATGCCAAACATTATACAAAGGGATTTCCACAGTCTACGGCAGCCAGCACAGAAAAACAGTCAAGTTATAAGACAAATGTTTCTGGAGATAAAACCTGTTAGAAGCCTGTTCCTGGTGGTTCCGACTCATTTTACCAACACATCAAGGTTATTCTTAAGCAGGGGTGCTCCCACAAAGTTTTCTAAAGGGCTGCCTGACGGGGGCCACTAAGGATTTGGGGTGTCACATCAAAGCCAACAGCCATAAAATAATTTTGGGAGTTGCATTATGCTGTTGTTTTATTTAACCCGTTAAAAAAATAAAAACTTGTTTGATATCATTAAGAGTGAAGTTTGTCTTTTTAAATTTTGTGATAAAATATTCATATAATCTTCTGAGACCCTGTGTACTTATATTGGCCATACACATCATAATATTTTATTTTGTTCAAGTTAGACTGTTTGTTTTTTCAATTCATTTTCCAATTAAAAAATACTAATAGTTGTATTTTTAACTACTAAATGTTCAAAACAATATTTGTTTAAAAGTCTGTGAGGTCCTACTAATCCCAAATAGCTTGGAGAAATTAACAATTCACATTAAACAACAGCCGAGGAGCCAAAAAAGACGCATTTTGGACGGGCAATGTGGGGGGCAGCTATTTACTGGGGGTTCCATCACCCCCTCACTTCCCCCTTTCTTGGCGTCCCTGCTATTGAGAGAATGAAAGCTGATGTCCTGAGATGAAGATATTGATAAATAATCTGGAGAGAAAACGCTGGAAATATATTTTCTAGCATGTCCTCTTTAGGCTTCCGTAGTGCCAGTTAGTACGAGATCTATGAAACGTTCGGTTGCGGGGCGAACGAACTGCATTCTGGGTATCTGAAGGACGACATTAAAGCGCTCTACCATTAAATGACGCATCGGCTTGCCGTACCCAGCCTGCTAGCAGCTGAGTCTCCGCCACCACCGGGAGCTGCTTCACGCTCCGTCGGAACAACGGCCGCGCACCGACTGAACCGAAGCGGGTAAGGCGGAATGTAGCGCGCAGCCTCCTGCACCACACTCGCTCACCGGGTCGCAGTCAGTAACGTTCACCGGGTGGTTGTGATCGTTAACGTCTGTCTGCTGCGTGTTGACAGCTCAAGGCGCCGGTGTTCGGCCGCTCGCGAGCCACGGCGCCAGGTGAGGGTCGTTAGCTTAGCCCCCCAACGCCAAGCAAACGGCTCCCGGCGGCAAAAACCGCGAACACCTGGAAACGCACGCCTGCAGCAGTGAACAGCCGTGCCTGTAGGTGTTCGTCTGCTCAGGAACCCCGAGCAGCTTCTGCTGGAAAACATGAAATAATGGAACAAACGTCGGGCCTGCTGCGTTCACGTTCCTCCGGAGCGTCTTACCGGGCTGATAAAGCAGCTGTGCGTGAGCCTCGTTGCTGCGTGAGTGGGTTTATGTCCGCCGGATTGCAGCTCCGAAGGGCTGTTTTACGGTTAAAACGTTTCTTTTAGTTTGGGAGCTCGTAAAGCTCGAGCAGACGGCGGCAACTGTAAAAATACCAAGTTTCTTAATGGAGGCTGGTTTTTAATGGAGGCGAAGTTTGAAAAGCCCAAAAATAGTAACTCTAGGCTTAATTTTAACGGGTTTAGGTGTTATTTGAACCTTCTGCTGTTATAATATTGGTTAAATGTGAAATAATTACTGAAACAAAACTATTAGTCGTTGTTTTTCTAGATAAACTGGAATATTTCTGGTGAATTATGAAGGCAGCCACCATATTCGGAACAATCATCTGTAAAAACTCCACATTTTGGTGTTTACACTGTACACAAAGTAAAAAGGAACAGTAAAGCTGTTGCCAGTGCCTTCATCGGGTCACCATGGTAACCACATCTGCGCCTTTTAACTCAGACAGCGCTCTCAAGTAAGGAAGACAGAAACTGAGACTAAAAAGTAAGCCTCAAACAAACAGTTGTGTATAAATTCTGAGTCATGTTTTTTTTTTAAATTAAAGCTGTTGCCAGTGCTGTACTCGGGTCACTATGGTAACCACATCTGCGCCTTTCAAGTCTGACAGCGCTCTCAAGTAAGAAAGACAGAAACTGAGACTAAAAAGTAAGCCTCAAACAAACGGTTTGTGTGTAAAAACTGTGAGTCGTATTTTAAAAATTCTTGAACCGTGAGCGGCAGAAGACTCTCGTGGTCCCAGGTGTGCACTTTTATGCTTCTATGGTTTTTATTTTACTTTGTTTTTATGGCAAGTTTTAAAAAATACAACTCAATAATACAGGTATACAATCCAACAATTTTCAGTCAGGTCATCTGGACAGTTTTTTTTTTTGCTGAAATGTTTCACCTTCAGAGGGCTGTGGGCCAAATGCAATAATACTTGAAATGCAAATACTTCTTTAAGTAAAGTTCATTTCTTTATTATACAGTCATTTATCCTTCCATTCTGTATAAAGAACATTACAGCACAGGCTGTGGTGGTGGTGGTGGTGGGATGGGGGTTCTGGGGGTTCTCCCCCAGAGAATTTAGAATAATGTAGATGCCATTTCCTGCGTTCTTGTGTATTTTGTAAAGGTTTATTGCAGTAGATTAACTTGAAACAACAGCTGTAAACTCTTATTGAAATCTCTGACTGTGAAGCTTCAGCTCTGCAGGTAAGGGACGTTCCTAACGCTAGTTTATTTTTCAGGGGTGCTGAGTTAAAATGTAGGGACGCTTGAGCACCCCCAAAAAGATGTTAAAATCCCCACTGAAGCCCGTTCATATTTATAATTTAGGCTATTTTTGAACGTTTAGTGTGATTTATAAGTGCATTAATGCAGGGTCATTTCTTACCTTACTAGTTGTTTAGTATATAAACGTATAAAAGTGAAAAAACTGCCTAATATTTAGCTCGTTGTCACTGTCTTAGAAAAGAGTTGCTCTCAATCGTCTTGCTCGGTTCAGAAAAGCGTCCTGGTCGCCCCGACAAGCTTCAAACCCTCGGACTGCACGACAAACAGCTCAGAGAACTCTTGCAGGGATTCACACATCACATTGTTCACAAAAGCACAGGAACTTATGCCTAGTGCAAAACGTTTAATTATATTTTTGTTTTTTCATAAAATTGCCCTTGACGTTGAACTTTAAGAGTAGAAGCTGAAATGGGAAGCAACCGCTCCGATGTGACATTAGGAAGCTGAAAATGAGAGTTTATGTTATTATTTTCAGTTTACATACTTACAATATAGGTTTTATTCATTCAAGGCTGCAACATGTGTTCATAAATTTATTATTATTGGGCCGAAGAGTTACCGGAGCCAAGAAAACAGTTGCACACCCTTCAAAATAAGAGCGTTCCCAAATTTTATTCTGATAGGATCCAGCACACATTGAGCCCTGGAGATGCTCTACTGGTATTTAAACATATAATTTCCGTACACGGAAAGATGTCACACGGGAAGAAGAAGAGCCCACGTGACCCGGAGGAGAACGGCCGGTAATTTATTTATTTATTTCTGAAAAATGCCTTCAACGTGGCTAAAAATAATTAAAAAGTACCGGTAGTCGACCAGAAGTCGCTCATCACGGTTCTTCTTCCTCCTGCACTAAAGTCCTCTTCGAGGCTCAGAAAGACGTCACCAAACATGGCCTCCGTCTCGCTGTCAGCAGCTGTTTCCTCCTTGGACAGCTGATCGATCGCTTTTAGCTTGAAAGCTGCATCATAAGAAATTCTCCGTGCGTTTTCCATTATCGCTGCAGATGAACAGGTATGTGCTTGAGGCGCAAAATACAATGACGATCTGAATGGGACAAAGGTCCTTGAGAGTATCCCTCATTGGTCATTTCGGTTAGACTTCTGGTCACATGATGACGGAGTGGGTGGAGTTATGGTAGGAAAATTTAAACCCTGAGCGAAAGGTTTGGTACATGTCATTCCCCGATCTGTTACAGAAGCACGATCCGTAGTGTTGCTCATTGTCGCACGGATCGCCGTTGAATATGCTAGATTAAGGAAAATGTACCAGTATAATTCCGTTTATGAATAAGAACTGTATTTATTTACTTGGAGAAGTACGTGCTCTACCTCTGCCGATTTTCATGTTGCTAATTTACGCCACTCGTATTTCTGTTAAAACCATTGACATATTTGCGTCATAGTTTGAATGATCTGCAGCTTCACCACTGAGCGGCGCTCAGGAAATAATTCATTCTGTATCTTACAGGGTTTTTCTCCTTCAGCCCAGGCTGGGGGTCAGCTCTAATGCGTCGCAGATCATATTAACAGATGATTGAGTGGCGTAAATTAGCTACATGAAGATCAGTGACGATAGAGCACGTACTGTTCTAAGTAAATTAAGACAGTTTTTATTCATAACGGCGACCCGGAAGTACACTACGGATTGTGCTTCCGTAACAGATGCTAATCCCGAATTGCTCCCCGGGTGCTTGCATAGCTGCCCACTGTTCCACCTGGGTGTATCTCAGGTGCAGCAAGTTAAATGCAGAGAGCCAGGTTTGTCTTTTTCTATGGAAACATACAATTATGACAACACAAGGGGAATGATAGTACATGTGATTACCTGAGGCATTCACTCTGTGGGTCACAAAACCCCGCCCCCAGGAGTGGTGTGTGCCGGGCAGCCATGAGTGCCTGTCTCTGTCAAAGGAAAATGTTATTCAGTGGCAGGAAGCTACCGAGGGATGGTAGGAAGTTTGTCAAAATAAAATATAAATTATAAAAAATAAATACACAAATTAGCCACTCTACTGTGTGTAATCCATGTAGTGCCATTATGGTAGTCAGGCCGACTAACATTAAAGTCAGTCAGTGGAATCAGTAAGTGTAAACACATTGATTCTTAAAAGGAAATTTTAATATAGTAATGAGGACAACTTGGCAGGACAACTTTGGCCCGTGGGCCCCACGTTGGGCACCACTGGTTTATGCCTTTTGTACTTAAAGGGATTTGAGAAAAATGTGTAAATCCTGTAGAAATTAGAGACATACTATGTGAAAGAAGACTAAAATGCCTATAATTGGATGTGTAATTTGTACTTGAAATATTGTGGGAGTAAAAAGAGTTTATTCGCAAAGGTTTAGAAAGTTTTGACTCTTCACACGGGAACAGTTTTAGCAGCACAAAGGCCCGGCATAGTTACACCGTTTGAGTTTTTTTTCTGTTTTCATGTGGACAAAAGCATAAAAACAGTTCAGTCATGTAAAGCCAGACCTTGTGACACGTTGAAACTTTGAATCGTGTTCTTGCTGTAAAATATGAGCTTGCAGAACTTTAAAAATAACAAGTTTTCTCACTAGTTCTGATAAAATCCTGTTGAAAAGTATGGGGAAATTTCCCCATACTTATTTTGCTAATTTTCCCCACATTGTTTGACGTACCCCTACCAAACTTCATAGCGCACTGTTCCTAACCGAGCTGCCCGTTTTGATGTATAATTCACCAGTTTTTCTTCTAAGTGCTTCAATCGTTACGTCTTTTATTAGATACCTCGTTGCACATTTGCGCAAATAAGTACCATAAACAAGTTTAGTCCTATAAAATAAGCCTCAAATAATTCAAGAGAGTCAAAGGAGAGAGCTTAAAGTGTATATTTTTATCACCGAAGCACATTAGCACAGCTTCATTACTGGCATAATTTTAATAGTGGATGGTAAATGCTGTGTTGGCCTAGGTTCATCCTCCCCTATGGGCCATAAATCAAATATCCCATAACCCCCCTCCCTTCTCTCCCTCCATCCCCGGTTCAAATTTACACTTGCCTAATAAGTTGGGCCATAAGATGCACCAGCCCAGATAATTATCGCCTCATTTGAGTTTGCTGAAATCGTCAGAGACTGAGGAGATGCCAACGAGGCCGAAGTTGTTGACGTGGACTCCGGACGGAGCCCCACATACAGTGTCTATTGAAGCCAAATCTGTAGCCCC
>NC_056520.1:944321-946639 GCF_014905685.2 Nematolebias whitei
CCCCCCCCCCCCCCGCACACACACACTCACCTCAATGACTAAATTATTCATCGCCTTCCAGGGGTTGAGGTAATATTTGTTCGGCGTAAGGAAGAAGGGGAAGTGTGTGTGCACGCCATTAAATAATTCATCCATCTATCCATAAATTGTTTGTTCAATTGGCGACCTTTTCGCAGGATTAAAAAAAGCACAATAATAAATTCTTCAGAGCCCCCCCCCCCCGGCGTAACGAATGGCACAATTACGAGGCGGGATCAGATCGGATCGTTCGCCACAGCCCGGTGTCGGTTGCTATGACAGCGGGAACTTTTTTCTTTTCTCTTTTCCGCCCACTGCGTTTTCCGTGAAAATCTTGAGTGAGTGAAATTGTCTATAAAGCGAACGCATCGCGGCCGTCTGGACCCGGGACTTGTTTGTGGCTCGCTCCGACTGTGACAGCTCGTCAGTAACTCGGTGACGAAAGCGTGAAATGTGCAGCTGTCCTTCTTTAGTCTGAGATGGAGGCAGAATATTCTACCTGTTAAAGGTTTGGGTTGAGGGCTTGATGATTTTTTTTTTTTGTGGGGGGGTAGACCAAACGGTGTCTTATTTTGGGGTTTCAGGTGGTGGGATTAGCTGTGTTCTTGTCTAAAAGGCAGGGTGCCAGCTTTAATGGGACGGCAGCCCAGTGAACAGCTCGTGGCGCAGCAGACACCATTCCCCCCCCCCCCCCCCCTCACCCACACAATCGCCTCCCCACCTGCTCTTTGAGTACCTATCTGGATGCAGACTTGTCGCCGCTGTCCTCCTCCTCCCTGATTGTCGCCTTTTTCTCCCTTCCTCTCCAATCCATCCCTTGTCCCTGGCTGGCCTCTCTCCCTCCTCCTCCTCCCCCCGCCTCCTTCCTAATGAAGAGCCCCATTTAGCTCGACTTTGGTTCAGCCCGCGCTCTGTATCGCTGGCCGGCCGGCCTTGCCTGCAACGACTGGCTGCTGGCGCTCTGACATCACACAGCGGCCAGCTGTTGATTTGGCGCTGTCTCCAAGGCTGGCTGGCTTGATGGCTTGTGGCAGGTAGACTTGTGTTCGCCCCTCCCTTCCTATCCTCCCCCCTTCTCCCTCTCCCTGTGACACACACTCCTCCCCTCGCCCTCTGCCTCTACACTCCCCTCTCCTTCGCCTCCCGCTTGCAGTCGGTCGAGCAAACGTGCAGGAGGCGGCAGGCAGCTGCCGAGGAGCCAGCTCCTCTCCAGCAGATCGAGCCTCCTGTACGATGGAAACTAAGGGGCGGCGGAGCGGATGGGAGGAGGCTGCCGGGGCACCCAGGTACGTCCCGGCAGTGATCTGTGGTTTCTTCTGCTCCAGAATTATCTGGCGCGGTCTTCTTTCCTGTTTAGTCTGAAACCTTTTCTCTGAATCAAGCAAGTTGGCTGCAGTTTTTTTTTAGCTGGTTTCATAAAGTCTTATTGTCTGAGCTTTGGAAATCTTCAGCTACTTTTGCAGAAGCTGCATCTGCTTTTCATTATGAGGATAATTAACCAAGATCAGCCAGTAATTGGCTTCACTTCTGCTAAAAAAAAAGAAGCTCATCCTGTTTGTTTTGCAGGTGTTGTCTGCAAATTGACTTAATGACATGTTCATACCTCTGTATGTGAAGAACTGTTAACTCTGCATGCTGATTTTTATATGTACGTCTGCTCTAATTGCCCAGATTGATATTCCCTGGAAGCTCTCTTACGGGGCAGGTAATGGATTACCTCCACGCTCTGCTGTGGATTTAATTTATTAAGGCTGCCCGCGCCGCCTTTTGTGAGCCGCGAGCTGAGCGAGTCGCGCAATTAGGGGCTCGTTTCTGCCCGTTTACACTTCCCGATTCAGCTGAAGCTGGCGAGAAAAATCGGAAGCATCGTTTCATAGGCTAATCTGCCTCTGCTCCGGTCCAATTACGTGGCTCCCCAGTCGGCGAACCCCTTTTTTTAATTCCATTTTTTCCCCATTCTTTTGCAATTGGATGAAGCAATTAAAAAATGGGACATTAGTTACTCAGTTGAGTAAAACATGGAAATCAATTTTCATTGCTGTGTCACGAGGAGCATTAAAGAGCTAATTAACTGTTTATTCGATGCCTTGATTAGTCCGGTGGGGGGGGGGGGGGGGGTTGTCTGGACATCTAAAGTCTCCCATTGGGTAAATTCTTTTGTGGGTTAAATTGAAAGTTTGACCGTAAAAGGATCATTCCTATTCAGAAATCTCATGCTGGACACTGATGCTTGTTTAAGCTTTTCTTTTCAGTCAGAGTAGAGCCGGGAGGGGGTTGGTTCTGTGTGTGTGTGTGTGGGG
>NC_056520.1:946739-960147 GCF_014905685.2 Nematolebias whitei
CGGCAGCAGAGGGAGGAAGAGGATGGAGGGTCCTTCACCTCAAGCTGAGCCGGTTATTGGCCCGACGAAAGCTCCGCATCGAGCTGAGCAGAACAAAACGAAGCGGAGGTGTAGGAGGGGAAGGTCAGAGATGCAGGCGGGGGGGCTCTAGTTGGCTTTTTTTGTATTTCAAAGTAATAATTTCCATTGAGATCGTCTCATAATTGCAGCTGCTCCAGTTTCAAAGTGATGTATTGGTAGTTCGCTGGTGAAGATTCTCAGTCGTCCAGGAAATGGTAAAATCAAAAAAAGTTCAAGACAAAGGGTTTTATTTTGTAACTGAAGACATTTCTCTTCTCATCCCAGGAGCTTTCTGAATTCAAAGAGAGTGTGGGGTTCGAGATCTGAAGCTGAAGTGTTGTGTATTCAGATTGCACGGACACCCCCTCACAGTCGGGGTTCGTTAAGGTCTTGGTGGTTGAAACACAGATCTGCTCAGTCATGAGTTTGTGCTGATGCTTTGATGGAGTGAGGCTGCCACTCCGCCGTGACACCGATGTGAATTCATGTGACTTTAATACCAACCAGCCAGGACCTTCTCTGCATCCTTTTCCAGCTCTGTGGAGTTCATCGAAAGCTGTTGAACCTAGTCAAATAGGGGCTGCGTCCCCATTTTAATTTTTATTATTTGCAATCCTAAGGCATTCTTTGGAGCGGCTGTGGCTGAGTGTTTAGAGCAGTTGACCTCCGATGCAAGATTTGGGGGTTCGATTCCACCAGCAGTCACATGCCGAAGTGTCCCTGGGCAAGACACTGAACCCCTCATTGCCTCCAATGTTTGTCTCATTGGTGCATGAATGTGATAGAGCTCTGATTATTCTTTGTATAGATCTAGTATAGAGCTGTATAAATGGGTAAATAAGGACTTAGATTGTAGTAAGAGCTTTGAGTATCTTGATCAGATATGAAGGTGCTATATAAGTACAGTACATTTACCATTTACCTGTCGAGCTCGGTGCGAAGGCTCGGCAGCCAACCACAGGTCTCTCTTGTAAATGAGTCCTTGAGGCTCAATGAGACTAACCTGTATAAATGAAGGTTGTATGAATACAAGATTTTATCAGAGCACTGTCTTTCTGGGGTTTCTCTGAAATCCAGAGCAGCTTTTTCCCATTTTGACTTTTCCGGTGACGCTCTCATCCACGCCGTCTGGAAGGCGGAGACATTCGGCGCAAGACGACACTCCTCTCGCCCTGTTTAACAAAACCATTCAGGAATGGATAATCTTGGAACAAAGTTTGGAGAACAGAAGAGCTTTAGCGTTCATGGCCAAGTCAAAGTGATCATTAACGCTGTTTAATCACGATGGGGATATTTCTGCCCGCAGCTCATTCAGAGACGTGTCCCAAAGCCTAAAGGACCTGGACGAGGTTTTGAACGTCCTGATGCCTTCCAGCTTTTCATTCCTAGTTCTTCGAGAGGTTTTGAAAAGAACCGGCGCTGTTCTCCGTTTCTTGAGAGAAGGGTTCTGCTCTCTGAGGCTGTTTTAGGGGGTGTAGGGTTGCACGAGCATGCTGAGATGGAGGTCGGAGGATGTGAAACACATTAGTTACTAATTAATTGATTACTTTCATTCCCTGGTTTTTATTTAATTTCTCTGCCATCGCTTGCATGCAGTCAGGTTGAGTTACAAGACGAAAGTCCAAACCACGATAAAGATACTGAGTTTTAGAAAGTATAGTAGTGACTTCTTAACCCTTGATGGCTTTATATACATTTGTGGTATTGGTAAGTCAATTAAGTGTTGGTAAAGACTGCTGTAGGTTGAATTTAATTTTATTTGAATTCATACACCCAGCTCCGATGTGTGGAAAGCTGCTCTCAGAATGTCTAAGGTTTTCAGGTTCCAAGGTTGGCTCGGGCGCACTCCCACTCTCGGCGCTCATCTATTATTTACAGTGCGACGGCACGCACAGACCCAGAAATAAGCGCTCGCCGCACTTTGTTTTTATATGCCTGAGCTGCTGTCGGAACACTGTGAACTCCGAGGCGACGACGGCAGTCCTGACCTCTGACCCCTACCCCCACTCAGCCTGGTTTTCAGACGCAGCAGCGCTAACCCTCGGCTCGCTCTCGGTTGCAGGTGGGCGGGGGTCATGAGGGCACCGGAGGCCCCGCTCGCTGTGCAGAGCAGCTGAAGCAGACATGGGCAGAGACGTCTCGGGTAGCACCGGCAGGCCCCGCCTCATCGACGTCAACGGCCGCGACCACCACCGCTGGCTCCAACACAAGTAGGTGTCCTCGTTTGTTTCGCCCCTCCGACACCAGGCAGAGGAATCTAAATGTTCCCGTGCAGTTCTTCAAACGGACAGTCCGTGGCGCTAATTCCCAACTCAGAGATGACGTAACTGGAAAAAGACCTATCGGGTATTAAAAAACACATTTCCATTTGATCTTTTTTGTCTAATAATGGTAAAGACCTACCTGTTGGACTTTTCCAGTTACTGGTCCACTGCTTTATGTCTATTCTTTGACGTCGTCACATTAACGCGTTTATGAACGGTGTGATAGTTTCGTGAACATTTACATTATAATCCCATCATAATGAACTATGATGTCAGAAACGAGATTCTGGGACTCTTAGAGAAGTTCATTCATGTAATTTAAAAAAATAATAATAATTTCAGGAGGTTTTGTGTTAAAAATGCACCCCGACTGGAAAAGCCTCGATTAGGAAATGCAAAGGTTTGATCCTACTTTTTCAATAGTGACGACTCCAAAAGTTAAATCCCTGGGAGTTTCATTAAGATCCAGTCACTAGTTCATGTAATATTTTGCTAACAGACAAACACAGAGACCGTTATTCACCCTCCATGGTGGCAGGTGGTGTAAAAAACAAAAGTAAGCAGAAATTACCGTAATTACTGCACTATAAGCTGCTACTTTTTCACACACTTTGAACCCCGCGGTTTATAAAATGCTACAGCTAATTTGTGTTGTTTTGTTTGACGGGCTAACGAGCTTCCTGCCGTCAAAACATTTAGCTTCGTCACACCCGTGCACTCGTATAGCTGCCCAGTACGTCTCTTGAGGGGCGGGTCCTCGTGACTCGATGAGACTACCTGTATAAATTAAGGTAAAAGCTCAAATGTGACCAGTGAAATTAGCGAACAGGTCACAGTTTGAATTACCGTAAATGAAATGCACGCTCACTGAATTCTTCTGGTGACTTATTTTGCACTTGAACTTGAAGGCGATCGATCTGGCTGTCGAAGAAGGAACTATTGCTGCTGCACGTAAGCTAGGCGTTTCCTGATAGGCTACAGTATTTATTCATTTTTAACCAGCCTCGTCACAGGCACTGTTCAGAAAGAAGCTTTTACTGTGCGTTGTGTTTGTTACGGTGCTTATTTAATTACGTTTTTTTAAATCTTTGCGTAAATATCTCCTATTACAACGTTGACATCTGCGGCTTATAGACAAGTGCGGCCTATAAACGTACAAAATTAAATTTATTTACTTAGTGTGCGCTCAATAGTCCAGAAATTACAGTACTTTGGTTGAAGCGCCGGTTAATTTTCTATGGAAATACAGCAGCAGATACTCGTGTAGGGTCAAACTGAAGGTCCGCGGGCCAAACGTGGCCCTTGTAAACGTTTTTTCTGGCCCCGAACATTAGTTTTAAACGTACTAACTGAAACTTTTCATTTCCCGTTGTGAAGGGACCCTAAACCTATACGCATATATTTAATTTCTTCTTAATGTTTGAATCGTTTCCAGAGTAGAAAACATCCACACCTTAAAAACTGAGCATACTCAGTGCAGACTTCTCACGACCGCCCACTTAAAGCCAAGAAAAATACGTTGGACGTTCACGGTAATCTTTGAGTTTAACGTGGAAGAACAGAGAAAAGTCCAGTAAGAGCAATCGAAGTCCTCTAGCCAAGAAAAGTTACCAGGTATGTGTCGTGACTCATTGTGAGTCTGCTTTAATTACCAGGGATGCACGATATTATCGGCCGATATTGGCCATAAAGTTAAATATCGGCCAATCCAACAAAATTATTCACAGATATTAAAGGCGCTCATGAGTTTAGATTTGTGGAAATTTACAAACTGGCGCTGTTCGAGTGTTGTCCTTGTGTTGGAGAGAGTAAATGTTGTGAATAAACTCTGACGTTAAACATAATCCAAGTTGAAGTGTTGCATCATTGTCAGCCCCTTCTTGTCATCTACATCTGGTAGCTGCCAAATTAACAAATACCTTGCAGAATAATATTTTAATTCCACAGCAGAGAGAGCTATGTAGTCTCTGTAAGAAGGTCTAGGGGAAAAATGTCTGTATTGGTATCGGTTATCAGCCAAATAAGTTTTAACATATCGGATATCGACCAAATATTTCTCCTTAGAGAACTTTACTAACTGGCTTTTATGTGAATGTTCCTGTAAAGTCCCCGAGACAACTTTGTTGTGATTTGGTGCTTTATAAATAAACTGAATTGAATTGAATTGAATTGAAATATTCAATATCGTGCATCCCTATTAATTACGTTTTTCTGTATTCTCGTATGTGTCAAATGTATTTGTAGTGTTTTCTTTCTTTGTAATGATTTAACGGGTTGTGCTACAGTGACGGCGCAAGAAATAATTGTTTTTTCCAGGTCTAAAGTTTCTTTGCTCTTTAAGTTATGTGTCTAAACTACATAAAGTTTGATTGAGGATCATTTGTATTTGTGTGTAAAATGATTTGACTTGCTACATAAAGAGTAATTTGAGTATTTTTCAATAAACGTTGACGGAGGTCGGCCCTTGCCTTGAACCAAGTATTTTTTAGTATCGATGAGTTTGACACCTCTGGTCCAACATGTCATTACAAAGTTACCAGAGCAATAAATGTGAACAGTCATGTCGAAGGAAATGATGGCGAAGTCTCGTTGGAGAGCCGTTTGCCGCTCTCTGTTCTTAATGTAGCGCCAAGGACCAAATGATGATCCGTATTACTTGTGCAGTCACAGCATCAGGGATTCTGAACAGGCTCCGCATCGCAATTACTTCAGCCGCGAGAGGCGACACGGTGAGATACATCAAAGTCCCGGAGCCAAATTTCTTGTAATGCTCCCGTGATAAAAATGTGTTTGGAAGAATGAAGTACTCGACGAGGGGCACCCTGGTTATCCATCACCAGCCCGGCTCGAACGTTTCCGTCCAGGATTGCACATTTTCAACAGACCGGCTCGAGAGACTTCACTCGTCAAAATGTCAGCAGCAGACTCTAAATATTCAAAGACGTGCGCGGCTCTCTGGAGTATTAAGCTGTTTTGCTTCAAGAATAAAAAAGGGGGGGCCAACGTCGCTGTTGTCAAACCATCTGACAGCCCATTGAATTTCAGCGTCTGACTCTCAAGTGCTCTGGCAAAATTGAGCTAACCTCTTAGCCTCTAAACGGAGATGGAGACGCCTGGAGAGCCGTGGCCCCTTGGTGAAAGTCAACGACGCGGATGTAGCGGGGATTGCGTGGCACCGTTTAAAAGACGCAGCCGCCTGCTTGCTGCCTCAGCTCTTTCGGGGACAGATGAAGCGTTCAAGTGTTACCAACCACTTTGCAGCTCAGTGATCTAATGAGACAATTGGCTCTGATCACCGACACCCTAACGGTTTGAGGCTCCGCTGATTGGGTGGACCCCACACAGCCGGTCACACCAAGCGCAGATTAAGTGCGGATCCAGTTTCTGATGTGCAAAGTGAATTTCAAAAGCCCCCATTTCTAATTAACCTATTACTCATCGCTCTCATGTACCAGATGTCTGCCCTCCCTTTTTGTGCATCTGTGTGCTGCATGTCGCTCCACATGGGGGCCCCGCTTAATAAGAGCCGATCAGCGGGACAAACTCACACCGGGACTTGAACAAAAAGAGGTTGTGGAGTTACACAGACGTGCCCTGCAACACGTCTGCTTCTGCTCCGTAATCTGCAACCACAAAGTGTTTAAAAGATAATCTAGAGCGCCACGTGACTCCCTGGGCAGTATTTGAGCCAGAAACATTACATTAACCGCCATACTGGGTCGTCTTTGAACCAAATGTGCCAGTGGTACTTGTACAAACTACACACCTTGTGAGGTCAACAGAGGACATTTCCCCAGAGTGTTACTGAGATACACATTTAGCTGGTTGGAGAAAACTGAGTCTACAAGATCTCATTGTATGGGAGGTGTGTTGTTGTATTTTGGAATCCAAATACCAGAAAATTGGGATGAGCCACATACTGGTCACTTATTATTTTTTTAATTTTACCCCATCCACTTCTTCAAATGACTCACACGCTCATAGAAAATGCCAAAAATACAGCCGCTCACGTCCATTGAAACACCTTTATTTTACACTTTACTCATCTCCATCCATCATTATCTTCCACTTCTTCCGAAGTCACGTCGTGGGGCAGCAGTTTGAGCGGGGAGGAACAGACATCTCTTTCCACAGCCACCTTTTCCAGATCTTTTGGGAGGACTCCAAGGTGTTCCCAGGCCAACCGAGAGACGTGGTCTCTCCAGCGTGTCCTGGGTCTCCCTGGGATCTCCTCCCAGTCGGACATGCCTGAAGCACCTCCCTACGGAGGCGCCCAGGAAGCATCCTTACCAGATGCCCGAACCACCTCAACTGGCTCCTTTCGATGTGAAGAAGCAGCGGTTCTAGTCTGTCTCTCCCCCATGACTGAACTTCTCACCCTATCACAGCGTAGCGAAGAAACTCATTTCAACCTCCTGTATCCACGACCTAATTCCTTCGGTCACTACCCAAAGTTCCTGGCCATAAGTGATGGCAGGAACGTAGACCAACCAGTAAACGGAGAGCTTTGCCTTACAGCTCTGCTCCGTCTTCATCACAATGGACCGGCACAGAGTCTGCAATACTGCAGATGCTGCACCAATCCGTCTGTCGAGCTCACGCTCCATTCTTCCCTCACTTTTGAACAAAACTCTGAGATACTTGAACTCCTCCACTTGAGGCAGAACCTCACCCTCGACCCAACGAGAGCAATCCACTCTTCTGACCGAGGACCAGTTTACTCATACAATTCTAATTTATATAGCTCAAAAAGTGCAAGTACTGGTTAACTGGTTCTGGCATTGCTCAAAAATAAATTGCACTAATGGTAATTTTGTAAAATAATTTTGAACACAACTAAATCCAAAACATTGCTAAAATAAAAGGTGTTTCTGATACGGGTTTTACTTCGTTACATTCCGCTCCGCTAAGGCTAATGAAAGCCATAATTTGAACTTTGTCATCTTTTTCAGATGAGAACGCAACAATGACAGAAACAAATGTGCAGCTACAAAAGTTGGATATTTTGAACATTTAGAAACCTGCCAGCCAGTGCATCCCTTTTGCTGGTCCCAAGCTCGGGTACATGTTGAGGGTTGTGTCAGGAAGGGCATCCGTTGTAAAACACTACCCCAAACACGTAAACGCCAAAACTATAATGCCAGTTCATCAAAGCGAAGTTTACAAGACGGTGGTGAGAGCAGCTATGTTGTATGTTCTGGAGACAGAGACATGGACAAAAAGACAGGAGACAGAACTGGAAGTAGCAGAAATGAAGATGTTGAGGTTCTCCTTAGGAGAGACGAGGATGGAGAAGATCAGGAATGAGATGATCAGAGGTACAGCACAGGTTGAACAACTGGGAGATAAAGTTAGAGAGGACACACTGAGATGGTTTGGACATGTCACTGGTTAGTCGTCATATTTATTATCTGCATCGTTTTTATGTCTATATTCTGATTTACTTCATTTTGTATATTTCTTTGTGTGATACCTGTTGTTCTGTCTGTACAGCACTTTGGTTGACCGTGTCGCTGTTTTAAGTGCTCTATAAATAAAATGGTATGGTGTGTCCAGAGGAGGGACAGTGGTTTGGACATGTCCAGAGGAGGGACAGTGGGTATATTGGTAGAAGGATGTTAGAAATGAAAAAGACAGAGGAAAGCCAAAGAAGATGTATATGGCTGCAGTTAGAGAGGATGTGGAGTTAGTTGGAGTGAAGACGGAGGATGCAGAGGACGGAGTGAGAGGGAGGAAGATGACTTCCTGTGGTGACCCCTGAAGAGGGAAAACCCAAAAGAGAAAGAAGAAGAATAATTAATTGCCCGTACCTACCATTAACCACAATAATGACGTTTGGGGGGCGTTAATTGGTCTCAACTTGCCGCTCTACTTGGGTCGACCTTGCACAGGTTCAGAAGCTTGCCATTGGGTGATTAACCGGCTTCCCGCTCGGTTCTTGGAACCTACCTGACGGAGGTTCCAGGCGAGCTGTATCGAGCCCATGATTTTATCTCAGCAGGACATTAATTGGTTATAGAGCCACATGACCGGATGAGTCCTGGCAAAGACTCACAACAGTCATCGTCATCCACCATTTTCTACAACCACACCAGTTTGCTTTTATCCTTTTTTTTTGTTGTAACCTAAGCTCTCTTGGCTCACTTAACTTGTGTGTGACTAACCTTAGATGGAGCACATAGCGTACGATCATCTCAATATCCTCCATTGTTGGGGGTCCATCAGAAGAGCGTTGAACAGCCTTGCTACGACGATCCTGCCCACGTTGAAGCGATGGTCAGTTGAATGGAAAACGAGCCCTGTCCACATGAGAACGGTGTTTGTGAATATTCAGAACATTGTTGATTGTTTCAGCCTTTGGAAAAAAAAATCTTGAAATGCACCCAGCTTGCAAACTCACCCTTGCTCTGAATTGTGTTTCCAGTTTTCGGCGTATTTTCGTGGCAGCGCTACAGTGCCGCAGGCTTGGCTCAATCAGTACAGCGTTTTGGGTTGTTTAAGGCGCTTCTGTGTAGATTAGGACATTTTTAAAAAGGTTTGTTTGTTTAAGATGTTCCTAAAACAAAAAATATCGTTTTGGAAACAACAAAGTTTTAGAACCTGTGTTTAAAAGTTTCCAAAAGCGACGTTGTTCTAGGAAAGTCTAGCCAATCGAAGAACATTCTTTCTCTGCATTTGAAATGTCGTTAATGTGAACGTTGGCGCCACCTACAGGCCTGGAATGGCTCTTTCAGCATTTGTTTAAAATCCTACAAGACATCTGGACAGAAGAAGAAGCTTATTTGGAAACGTGTCCAGAGTAGTGTAGGCAGGGCCTGCATCTATTCTCTGAGACAAAGTGCCCCCTGCCGTGCACTGAACAGCTGCAAAGCTGCGAGCCTCTTCATGGAAAACGTGACGGACGGCCACTTTCTACAGCACGAACCTTTGTCATCTCGAAACTTCTTGCTCGCCTCACGCAGGCGGCACTAATTCATGTGAATTCCATTCAGACAAAGTCATTAATAATCTCGGGATCACTGTTTTCATCCTGCCATGAAAACTCAGGCCGCCCGTCGCAGTGGAGATATCTCGTATCCAAGTTGGAGAACTGTAGCTCGTTCCTTGTGAAGATATTATCCACAAGGGCGTCAGAACCACTCATCTCTGCTGAAAGAACTCCCGGAGCCAAGATGTGAACCACAGTTTTAATGGAAAACGGTTTATTTTGCTGTGTGCTTGATTTAATGTACGCAAGGACGTTTAAAGACCGCGGTGACTGCATCAAACTCAGTTACTTGTTCGTCGTCGATAGTCTAACCCGTAGTAACGCCACTTTTCTGCTAAGTACGGTATACGTTCTCAATTTAGATCGGCATCAACGGGCATTTTTAACACTTTTTATGATTCAGTTTGCTAAAACAAACTAATTATTGCTAAAGTTATCCATTTAATTCTTGTAGAGCTAAAATAAATTTAAATTAGCTCTTTTTAAGTACTGTATTTTCCGGTGGACGTGTCGCACCGCCCTATAAGTCTCATCAGTCCATATTTGTCTAAAAAAGTTGAAAAATCCATAAATACGTTGCATCCATTATGCGTCACCACCGACGACCCGGAAATGTGGACCGGTGTTGTGCCAAAAACCAATGGGCTGCCAAATGGTGGCCGCGGGAGCGTGCACGGGAGGACTCTAACAAGATTAACACTTAAAGACAATTATTTGTTTGCTCGAAATTATAGCAAAGGTGTGTCTCAGTCTAACGTTTGCTTAATAAATGCACTTTAATGGTCAAATCATCCGTATTTCGCCGGGCGGTCCAGTTGTTTTGACGGTTCCAAGCAGAGAGCAGAATGAAGGTGGGGAGGCTACGGCAGGACGATTGAGTCATTAATAGCTGGTGACGATTCTCGGTCATCCAGGACATGGTAAATTCTAAAGTTCAAGAAAAAAACAATAACGTATAAAGTATAATAAATAAAGTCCAGTTGTTTTTGTCTTGAACTTTTTTGAATTTGTCATTATAGCCACGTTTACCTATTACATGATACAACAGCATGCCATACAACATTACTACTCTGCTGCCATCAAGTGGCTGAACGTGGTACTGCTCTTTTTTTTCTCAGATATAATGAATGAAAACGGTCATATCTCAGCCAAATAAACGGTTTATAAATATGGGAATCCATAAATAAGTCGCTTCAACCGATAAGTCGCATGTAAATTATGCAAAAAACTGCTACTTATTGGCCAAAAAATACGGTAGTATTTTTATATTTATAGTTTAGAAAATAAAGTTTAAGTTGCACTGCTATTTTATTTCATCAGAAATTTGATTTCTGTTCATTGAGTGTTTTATCTTTGGTTGACATCTTTGTTCTTTTCTTGCAAACATTCTACGTTTTATTTCAAGTTGAACAGATGTAGTGGAGCAGACGTGGGCGACATCGCCCGAGGGCTGAAAGTGGCCCTTAGACGATCTCCGTCTGGCCCCTCAGTCTCTTAACTGAAAATTAAACCACTTTCAAACAAGAAAAAAGTGTCAGAAAAGGCTAAATGTTTCAAACAGCTAAAGCTGCACCAACACCAAAAGTCAAAGCAGGATTGTCCTGGAAGAGCCGAACGTTTTGGTTCAGGATTTGTTGAAATAGAACAAAAGTTGTGGAACGAGAAAGATGCAGAAAAATGTACGGAAGAGAAACGGAGCACGATTGTGTGAACGCTTCAACATTCACATAAATAAAATCCTGTTTATTGAGCAGGTGTCTCCAGTTCTGATACTCAGGTATATGAAGCTGCAGGACAAAGACTTGCCTGAACCGTCGTGTCTTGGCCCAAACACATGACGTAGGCCTCGTCACAGACCATAATCCTACAGACACGTGCAAGGCAGCTACTTTTAAATTTGTTTTAAAGAAAATGGAGACGCGCAATATTATCGGTATCTGCCGATATCGGCGATAAAGTTAAATATCGGACATTCCGTCAAAACAACTCACCGATATAAAAAGCTTCTGTTTTAAGTTAACTTTGAATTTAAGAAACTGTCAAGTATATCGATTAACGCACTTTTCACTTGTTGCTTGTGACCCTAACCCTAACCTTAACCCAGGTTGAGTTGAGATTTGTGAAAATTGACAAACTTGCACTGTTCGAGTGTCGTCGTCGTTTTAGAGTAAATGTTGTGAATAAATTTGATATTAAACGTAATCCAAGTTGAAGTGTTGCATCATTTTCAGACCCTTTTTGTCTTCTGCATCTGGAAGCAGCCGCATTAACAAAGACCTGCAGAATAATGTGGTGTTTTAATTCCACAGCAGAGAAAGCTCTGTAGTCTCTGTACGGAGGTCTAAGGGGAAGTATCGGTATCGGTTATCGGCCATATGTTTTAACATATCGGCATATCGGATATCATCCAGAAATCCAGTATCGTGCATCTTTAGAAACCCAACCTTTATTCCAGCATGACTTTCTGTCTTTTAGGTTCTCTGTGTTTGCCAACATCTCCCTGTAAGACTTTGCGATGAGAATGTCCGACATCGCGGGCACTGAAGCGATGAAGGTTTCCGAGGCCGCAGACACCGCGTCGCCTGCGAACGACAACGCCACCAAGTCTGAGCCCTACGACAAGAGCCAGAGCAGCAGAGAGGAGCACGGCAGCAACAGTATGAAGGACATGCAGGTAAATAATGAGTCGGTAAGACCTCCGTCATACGACCAGTGTCTCGTAGAAATACGAGAAGAACAAAGAGCTCGTTTTGAAAGAGGCCGTCACTTTGAGAACGTCTCCCAAGCTGACCACCTCGCCAAACACTAGACTCCTTCTTTGCACTCATTTCCATGAAAATTCAGTAAATGTCAACGTCAAGACGCCCACTACCCTGGGGATCTCCTGTCACCTGCGGCATTCAAGATGATTCCTGCTGGCAGCCTCTGCAAGGAGACTTGTTTTTGAAGATTGGAGTGTGCACAGCCTGAAATAATAACGAGGACCTTGACTGTGCTTGGTTCCGACGTGGGTCCAAGTGGCGTTCGCTGCCGAGAACCCTTCAGAAATATCAAAAGTTACGTGGAAGACCGTACCTGCTGGGGATTCAGAACACCTTTTAGTTGAACTGCTAATGAATCAGGTGGTTGTCACTGGAACTTTGGGATTTCATGACATTTGCACTTGTTAATTTGGTTTCCCAGTTTAAAACCAGTGTCGACTGGTTTGTACTCGCAAAGGAATGAACAGCAAAGCGAAATGCTCTAAAATCCCAAAGTTTGGTCGTAAAACCACAAACCAGTGAAAGACGGCGTGATCGTCTCTTCGGCTGAAGCTTAAAAATAGGATTGGGGCCAATCTGGCCGTGTGGCAGAGGGAGCGAGGGAGTCGGGCAGGCAGATAATCGGGGCTCAAGTCTTGGCTTCTCTTCCGACTTCCTGCGTCTGTGTTGCCCCGTGGAACAGAATGACACCAGCATGGGGGGAGCAGCAGGGAGAGCGCAGGAGGTGGAGGAGAGGCAGATGGGCAGGGAGGTGGGAAGGAGGAGGGGTGGAACTTGAAAAGGAACATGAAGCGTTGAAGTGTAAATACAAAAAGATTTTAAAAAAGCTAATCTGGTACATTTGGAGGTGACTTTTGGTATTTTAGGAAAAAACTACCGTACCAGACATCTACATAATTCATACCTTTTAGTTATCTGTCTTCCTTATTAGAATAATTTGTCTGTTTTTCTGTTCTTCATTTTGATGCAGAAAATGACGCATTTGTTGTTTTCACATAATTCGATTTGTCGTTAAACCAAACAAAATACGGCAAATGGTTCTCCAGTCGCCACGGAGCTTTGATGGCAGGGGGGCTTCTTTCCATCGCACCACCAGCCAAAAACACTGACCCTGCGTTTGTTTTCGCCAGCGTTGCCATTTTATTTTGAAAATGTATAACCGCAAATAAAACTAACCCTTAATTTAATTCTTGAATACTTGAAAATAAATATTCTCCAGTGTATTTTGAAATGGGACAGAATGGATATGGGCACCAGTGACCCCAAAACCCAAAAAGGAAGAAGTGGCGAGGGAGGGAGGGAGGGAGGGAGGGAGGGAGGGAGGGAGGGAGGGA
>NC_056520.1:960247-963479 GCF_014905685.2 Nematolebias whitei
TGGTTGGTGGGTTGGTTGGTTGGTTGGTTGGTTGGATGGTTGGATGGTTGGATGGATGAATGGAATTTTTGAAAAATATTTCTGACATTAAGAGGCATCCAAAAATCCATTAATACATCAGAAACTAGACTTACCGTATTTTCCGCCTCATAAGTCGCATCAATCCAAAAATGTCTAATAAAGTTGGAAAAAAAACATAAATAGGTCGCATCTATTACGCGTCACCGCTGACGACTCAAACGTGGGCCGGTGTTGTGCCAAAAATCGACTGGCTGCCAAATGGCGGCCGCAGGAGCGTGCACGGGAGGACGTTAGCAAGAATTTAACAAGATTACCACCTAAAAACAATTGTTTGTTTGCTCGACTTTACAGTAAAGGTGCGTCTCAGTTGAACTTTTACTTAATAAATTTCAACGGTCAGATCAGCTGCATTTCTCCGGGGCGTCGCAGCGAAGTGATGCTGATTTCACGGTTGCTCCAGGTGAGCTGGACGAAGGTGGCAGCCTATGGCAAGCTGATTGTGTCATTAATAGCCACTTTTACCTATTACATGACACAACGGCACGCCACACTACTCGTGTGCCATCTAGTGGCTAAAAATGGTAGTGTTCAGTATTTTCATATCTCGACCAAAAATTGATTCATAAATATGGAAAAATTCATAAATACGTCGCTTCCGCGTATAAGTCACAGGGCATGCAAATTACGCAAAAAAATTGACTTATAGGGCAAAAAGTACGGTAATAAGCTCTAATAAGCATAGAAGTCTAACTTTTATAGTTTTTATATGCTTCAGGTTGAAATTGAGTGTTAAAGTAACTTGGTTTGAATGAAAGGCATCGTGATTGCAACCAGACTAACATACTCTTAGCTTGGCTATTAAAATGATTAAACAATAAATTCACTGCAATATTACACTTTGGATTGCAAACAAATAACATCTAATTTAAATTATTGTATTTAGACTGAGTTTTCTTCTTGTAATCGGTTCAGGCAGAATGTCGTATCCGAGGCTGAAACTGTGAGAAACAGAGTGTCGTCTGCAAAGAAAGACGTTTTAAATAACACGGCTCAGATTCAGTGATCAGGTTTGGATTAAAGCTGGTCGAAAACATCTCTAATGATCAGTCCCTTTGTGTTCGGAAGGCTTTCACAAGATGAACTATGGGGAAGGAGGGGGTTGTCACGTGTTCATGTGTAGGTTGCTTCTCGCTCTGATCGTTTTTATAAGACTCAACCTGGTAGAATCGCTTTAAGGTCCCAGAAATACCAACAAATGCTGACGGCACACGCTCTAACCTTTTGGACTTGTACTTTTCAGCAGAAGTTGTAAACTGCTTTGACTAAATGTTCATTCTGAGATGTGGAGGGGCGATCGGGATGAGAAACGGGGAGCGTGTCAGAGGTCTCAATTACACGAGGGGCCGTGGGCGGGCAGGAAAATCATTCCGGTGGAGGCGAGCGTAGGAGGAACACACCAAATGACTTTGCCGCCATCTGCCTGGAGCGCACCGGCTTCGTCCTCTGCGGCAGGACAGGTGGCTGGTGTGCGCCCCACTTCTGCTGACTTCAGCCCTTTCCCTCCCCCGCCCCGCTTTACATTCCTTTATCTCCTGCCGGCATTGTTCGTTCCCCTCCGGCCCCGCCGCTCAATTAGCTGGTGTAGCGGTGCGCTTACAGTCCCAGCCCATTCCCCCGTCCCCGCTCCTCCTTTGCAATCCATACCACCCGATATAGAACGAAGGCGGCAGGTCACAGGCGTTGGAGATGGGGCGAACAGCAGCCCATTTCAATTTTTCATAGGTGTTATTTGGCCCTCAAGCTCAGTGATGGAGGGGGGGGGGGGGTGTCCTTTTGATTTTTAGAGGACAGGCAGGAAGGGCAGCGTGTGTGTTGGGATTAGGAAACAGGACTGGGCTCTTTTACAAAGTGGGTCCTGCCAGGTCTCCTCTCCCTTCTTCTGCTCAGCTCTGCTTATACTGTGAGACCTTCTGTTTGCACATAAACACACCTCCACTCGTGCATAAAGTGCACGTGCACCGAGCTGTCTCGCACACTGCTGGGTGGCCGGGCTCTCTGCACGATCTACATCTCACCTTCTGCGTCTGCTGCACAAGAGCTGAACGCCAACGGGCCCAAATCTCTTGTATCGCACTTTTGTTCCACCCTCGTCATTCAGTACCAGTTTATTTATTGTAATGTTTTTATTACGTGGAGGGTTTACAGGGACCGTTTTATAACCTTTAAAATCCTCTACTCTTTCGAGCCTTAAATTATATTTATATTTGTACGTTTTTCTCCACCCCCCGCCTACGGACAGCCTGTGAAGTACTCCAAGGTATGCTTTCTGCATCTTGCATGTTGTGCAGTGGTCCAGCTCGTCTCGTTTGCACGTGGACGGCACTCTTGTGTCAAAACGAGCTGGAAATGTCTGTTTCTCATCCAGCTAGACGTCGTCGTTCTAGATGTTGAAAATGAATTCACTGAGATGCCACTGGAGGCTACGGTGACCGTTTTGCTTGAAAATGTGTCAGTTTGTACGGTTCTGTTGAGCTTGCTGTATTGTGTTGCTGAGGCATGATTCTTTCTCCTTTCTATTTGAAATTGATAGAAGTTTAGTATTTAAAGTTGGCACTTCAAAGCTGTTTCACAAGAAAACAAACTAGAAACAAGTGAATGATGAACACCGTCCTGTTTGTTTGCCAGTGCGTCCCGTCGTTGGGCTCGTTGGTTGTTTTTGTATTCTGCTTTGGTTCGTTACTGTGAAATGTAATATTCAGGCTTCTAACTGTGCCCACCTACCCGCCTCACCCTTTCCCCCCCACTTAGTCCAACACCAGGCTAAAGCTTGTACGGAGCCTGGCAGTGTGTGAAGAATCGTTTCCTTGTGCTGTTCCCGAGCCTTCAGCAGCACCTCAGGTAAAACCCTTTCCAGAATAAGAGCAGTGTGTTTCCATCAGAGATAATAATAATAATCATTTTATTTAAAAAGCGCCTTTCATGACACCCAAGGACACTTCATCGTAAGAACAAAGGAGATGTGCTGCTTGGTATTCTGTGCTGTGCTAAACGTTCATATCGTAACTAGGGCTGGGCCATATCGTGTCGTTCACGAGAATACCGGTAAAAAAGCTTGCCCGGGCAAAAAAAGATATCATGATATGCTACTTTCATGACGTTATACGTCGGGGCGCCCCGCCCCCTTAACAGAACCGAGCGCGCCGAACGACCA
>NC_056520.1:963879-964046 GCF_014905685.2 Nematolebias whitei
GAGTCGTGTGGTCAGAGTCGTGTGGTCAGAGTCGTGTGGTCAGAGTCAGGTGGTGGTCAGAGTCATGAGGTCAGAGTCAGGTGGTGATCAGAGTCAGGTGGTTGTCAGAGTCAGGTGGTTGTCAGAGTCAGGTGGTGGTCAGAGTCAGGTGGTGGTCAGAGTCAGGT
>NC_056520.1:964056-983730 GCF_014905685.2 Nematolebias whitei
GGTGGTCAGAGTCAGGTGGTGGTCAGAGTCAGGTGGTGGTCAGAGTCGTGTGGTCAGAGTCAGGTGGTGGTCAGAGTCAGGTGGTGGTCAGAGTCAGGTGGTGGTCAGAGTCGTGTGGTCAGAGTCAGGTGGTGGTCAGAGTCGTGTGGTCAGAGTCAGGTGGTGATCAGAGTCATGTGATCATAGACGGAGCATCAGAGAAATGAATGATTCCTGCAGGAACAGAAGAAGCTGAAACTCCACCAGCTTCAGGGTCACATGATCACCTTGTTACAACTTCAGGAAGTTACAGCTCATTTAAAGAAACATATTTTGTTTGTTTCTTTTATGCTCAACAGATCTTGAGCTTCATTTTATTTAGTTATTTTGGGAAACTTCACCTGCACTTTAGTTTTCGTGGTGGATTTATTGATCTGTATTTTGTGCAGACTTTTTCAATCTCAATAAACAGAAGGATCATTTTTATTTTTATTCTTGGAGACTGAATACTTTACTAAATAAGGTAATTTCAGTAAAATTAACCCTTGTTTTTTTATTTTATTTTATATAATACTGCAAAGCAACATGTTACTTTTGTCAAATAAATAACTTTGATTTCTGTTTGTTTTTTTAAATCTCTAAATTTGTCGTTATCGTCGGAATGCTGTGAAATATCACGATATAATATTTGAGCCATATCGCCCAGCCCTAATCGTAACCAGTAATGCCAAAGTACAGCTATAATATTGCTGCAATATTGGCCAGTCGTCACACTTGATCAGTATTTTCTTTAACGTCTGGTGTCCAGAGAGGAAAGACATTCATTTGGACTAATTATAAAAATGTCAATATAGTGTATTTATTTCCAAATGAGCCGGTTCAACATGGGTTGAATCCCATTTTCCAGTGATTCCCTCGTCCCAGTACATTTCAAGTGCCTCCGCGGCTTTTGATTTGAAATTCTGTGGAGTTCTGTGAAGATGCTCCTTCATGAAAGACGGCATCTCACAGGACTTCAGCTGTTTGAGGCAAGTTAGAGAAACAAAGGTCTGAGAAACTGTGCAAGTTCTCACTTGGGATCCAGCTTTGATTGAGCTTGTGGCCAGAACTGAGCCAAACCTTACCGGGAGTTCACGCAGCACCAACTAAAAGGCTACTGGCACTCGAGATGCATGAGAATTCAACTAGTAAGTCCGAGTACTTCAAAAGAAGGTTTGCCACACCGATTTTATGAGCCTCTTCAGAATTCCAACAACGGAGCGAGACTTTGAGAACCCTTGCGAACAGTTCGAGACGTTTTGGAACTTCCCTCGTGAACGCCATTTACAATTTGTTCCTTTATTTGATGCATGCTCCTAAAATAATGACCATTGTCAGGGCCAACATTTCTCCCTCTGTCTGCATCACATAGATTTGGATTACCCCCTAACCCTAACCCTAACAAGATGAAGTGACATTTCTGACTCAATGTAGTGCAAACAACCAAATTAGGGATGCACAATATTGGATTTTTGGCCGATATGTTAAAACTTATTTGGCCGATGACGATACAGATATTTTTTTTTGCCTCCTAGACCAGAGACTACGTAGTTTTCTCTGCTGTGGAATTAAAATACTACATTATTCTGCATGGTCTTTGTCAGTTTGACTGCTACCAAATGCTGAAGACAAAAAGGGGCCTGAAAATGATGTCACACTATATGTATTAATATTAAAAGCAGTGCCTTTTATACTGGTGAATTATTTTGATGGAATGGCCGATGTTCAATATTTAACTTTATTGCTAATATCGGCCGATAATATCGTGCATCCCTAATCTGAATCACTCCCAACTCTGACTCATAATTCTTTGTTTTATTAACCAAATGTAATATCTTGAAAGACAAAGCTTAATTAAACAACAAAGTCCATGCTCAATAATCCAGGTACACAATCCAGCATGTTTCATTCAGCTCATCTGGACAGTTTCTTTTCAGTTTGTTTTGGATCCACCTACTGCGCAGCATTTATTCATCCATATATTTAATAGTAGTAATCATTTTTTTTTTACCAATTTTCTTTCAGTCTTCAGGTTTTGTTAATTTTCGTGGCAGTAGCCGTTTCATAAACGTTTTTCTTGGCATGTCCAACAGACACCACGTTGATCGTTGCTCTTAAAGACGTAACGCTGGCCTCGCTCGTTTCGGGAACAAACCGCTGCGATGTAACGTGACGCAACCTGCGTAGAGAAGCGCTGACCTCGGATCACGGGCTCGGCTCATTAAAGCCGAGCAGATAGACCGCCGATGCTCGATTAGCAGCTTTTGTCTGACAGCTATGATTAAATACTTGTCCACGGCCGCTCGACAGAAACATCACATCATCAAAACAAAGTGCGGCGCTCCGGCAGCTCGACGCTTATTTGCTAAATCAACGCTTCTTTCACACGGTTTCTCAGGCGAAAGCCCCCACCCACCGTTCCCCTGGATCAAACTTTCTCCATTACGTGCAACTCTGCACATCTCCTGGCCAAGCCCTTTCTTCCCCCCACCCTCACACGTTTACACGCAGGTGTATCTGTTCCAGGCGTTTCAGCCAGTCAGCACCGAACTCCATGACCGGAGGGCGGTGTTATTCCCACAGCAGTCTCGTTTCGTCTGCACTCACACGACGCGCTGTATTACCGCCATCAATCATGTCGAGGAAATTACAATTTCCACACGTCAGCTACAGAGAGCTGTGGAGCGCTTTAATTGAATACTCCTGATATCCCCCCCCCTTTGCTTCCGTTATTGGTCTCGCGGTCTAAACTCCTTCTGCGGCAAACTAACCTAGAGGGGCTTAATAATGCAATGAAATAAAGAAAGGGGGGTTAAAAGAAACGCATTAGCACCTTGATTCTCCATCAGACTGCCATGATTGTCACATGTGAACATTTCCCATTGTTCACCTTTTCACGTTACCGTCTCTGCTGTCAAATATTAAGGACTAACAAAGGACGTTACCAATCCGAGGGCTGTCCGAGAACCTACATCTGCCGTTGCATTGTACGCTTGGCTGTCGGTTCCGTAGGAGCCTCAGTACTCGCCGTACTTTTGTTTGTTTTAGACTGACAGCGTACTCATTATACATTCGCAAGACTATCATTTTCCCGCTGTTTTTCCTTTATCTTGAGGTAAATGGGTGTCAGGAAAGAGATGAGGCGGCGCACAACAGCTGCACATCAACCCGGCGGCTTCCATGCGATGCCGAGGGTGGCGTTGGGCGGCAAACATCGGCGCCTGAAGAAAGGATGAAAAAATTAAAATCCATGGCTTTGACGAGCTCGCACAAACTCGCTGTCACTTGCAAAGCATCGGCGCCGGGCTTATTTTGTTGCTCCCCCCACCTCCAAATTAGTCAGTCACGTCTCTCATTTGCATTTTAGATTCTCGCGTCCGTTCCGAATGACTTCAAATAAAGGAAGATGCCGCATCTCATTATCCGGCTTCACAGCTGTTGCGGGGATCAAACCGGTGACCTTTTCCGGTTATGAGCTGCTCTCCCACCACTAGCTCGTTCTTCTTCTCTAATTCATTCACTGGTTCTCCGCGCACACACTCGCAGTGACTCTCTGATGATAACTTTCCAGACTCGTGTTTAATCCACTTACAGTGCATGCGGGGACCCCCGCCTCCCCTCAGCTTTCCTTTCAGCCTTTTGTAGAAACGCCTCAAAAGCAAATCAGATACAGCTCGGATTTGTGAATGTGTCGACAAAAAAAGCTCGACTGAGTCGAACTGAGGCCATCTTCAATGGATTTCACCCGGAGATCTTTCAGTCTTCAGGTTGCAACGCCGTCAATTTTGATTTGGGAACTTTAGCAGTTGGGAGGATCATTCTGTTGGCTCTGACGGAATTAAATAAATCTGTGGCATTGTTTAATTTTAGGCTCAGATTCATGTTTTATTCAGGTGGTTTAATAAAAACAAGCTAATCTAGAAGATTAATTGCCATAGCGATTTGAAATTCATGGACGCTGGAGCATCATCACTGGCACGGAAACGGGCATCGCGATAAACCAGAAGAGTTTATTAAGTGTCTTGCTGTGGCTTCACGCAATCGTCTAATTAACCCAGGACCCGAGGCAAGATCATGCACTTATTTTAAATTAGGAGCTCGTGTCTGTCTAGAAGAGACGGAGGTCACCTTTAGCGTTGGCATGCTTGTAAAATGTTACCGCGATTCTTTATGGTGCTGGTGTTGGGTTTCTCTAAATGGTCAAATTGTGGCACTTTGGCTAAAATCAAACAGCGATTTGAATGTTTTCCTTCCCCGGACAGGACGGTTTCCTCCCCCCACCTTTTGACAATGAAGAACGAGGCACAAAGGACCAAGCTGAGAAGGAAGGTCGTTGCGACAAGGTGGACAAACCCGAGAAAGCGCCGAGGAAAATGCTGTCAAGAGGTGAGAAGTTCTTTAAAACCAACAGAAAATGACGTATTTTAAGTTTTTGTGGTAAAACCAACCCAAGACGTTGATTTGTTTGTGTATTTTTTTTTATTGTAGACTAGCAACAAGTCTCTAAAGGCCCATTTTTCCTTCCCTGTGTATTTCATGCCACTCTGACATCATTTCATAAGAAATGTCCGAGCTACAGAAGTGGCCGTGCTGAACTGGACTGACGCAGTTGGAGATGTACATCCAAGAATTTCAGTGTTTCCATGCCATTATACAAGCGGGGCGCCCCGTCAACAGGACTGAGCGCCTCGTCTACCGATTCTAGAAAAGTTCAATCTGGTCCTCTGGACATTCAAAATGTCCAGAGGACCAGATTGAACTTTTTTTAGATTTTTCTACCTGGATTATTGAGCAGCATCAGGATACTCGTCTACCGAACTCCACCCCCCTTCGACAACTGTCGGTATCGATGTAGCGTGGGGCGCAATGCAAACGTGCTAGCAAAAATGCTACTGACGTACTGCTCCGCCCCCACCCCCATCAACAATTACCACCAGCTACATAGCACTAAGCTAGTGGGCGGGCAACATACAGGTGACTTCGTCCTGTCTCTCTCCCCACAATCATCAATTAAAAACGGGCATCGATGTAGCGCTATGCTAGCAGGCGGGCAACACAGAAGTGACTCCGTCCTTTCCATCTTTTTGCCGATAAAAACCGGCAACAACATGGCGTAAGCTAGCAGTCAGACAACACAGCTGTGACTCCATCCCGTCTCCCCCTCACCCCAATTAATATAAAAAAAAGACTTGTGCCCCGTTCATTGGTTCATAAGATATTTTGCTAACAAATAAAATAGGCAACTTATCAGTGTTTGATGGGACAATAAAAATGTTGTTCTATCTCTCATGTCATGACTGAGGACTCTAAGAGTTTTAAACTCACTTGATGGGACGTCAGAAAATCATTTTGACCATCGCCATCAGAAGAGATGAAACGTACCTGTTAACGCCTCGGCTTTTACGTCCAGAACACCTGAGACCTCATTTATAAACATGGCTCAGTCAGAAAAAAACTCATCAAGAAAGATCCACATGCTCTTTCTCTGTGAAAATAGTAGTATTTATATAGAGAAAATGAGTAAATCATAAAACCGTGTGTTGAAATCTTTGGTATCTTCACGTCAGTGGTGACACCGAAAGTTAAGTATGAAATGGAGCCAATTGTCTTAATGATACTAATCACACAATCTGTGTCACTCAGGCAAATTACTGCCTTCTAATAATTCTATCCTTTGCTTGGTCACTGGGGACATCCAGTCCTAAACATTTCTTTTTAGCTCGGCGTCCCCCCCACTTTGTCCAAAAGCACTTTTCCATTTCAGAATATCTCATTATGGGCTGATAATTGGCGCGATTCAGTTAATTGCAAAAAGCTCAAGGTGCAAAGCAATTATCCGGATTCCCACCGGCGAATAAAGGTGTCTGCTTCTCTCTCTGTGGAGCAACGCCACTGAAGACGCCTCCAGTTATAGAAGGCGGACGCCCACGGACGGGAACAAGCCTTGCTGTCCCTCGACTCTCACCGATGGTTCCGTTAATGTGGGTGAACAAGAACCTGTTTCTTGATCGCCAGCTTTGTTTGGTAAATGGTGGATAGAAGCCGTGCTGGCTTCACTAATGAACCACTAATACCATCGACTCGAAGAGAAAGGAGAGATTACGAAGATATTTTTTAATGGCCATAGTTTAGAAAAATGGTTTTATTTTGAACTGGATTGATAAACTAATGGCTAGTCTGAGCAGAGCCTAGACTAAAGCAGATTAAAGTCAGTTTTTTATTCTAGTTATCTTAAAATTGCCACGGCAGTCCATGCAAACACTGTTTCCTAGACCTTAACATCGCCATCAGTGTTGTGTATAAACCGCTTTTTGTTTTGTTTTTTTAATTCACGTTTATTTAGTTGGCCCCCTCCCGATTGAAATGTCCTTCACCCACTTCGCTGTCGACCACTGGTGGCACACTGACGTAGCGCTAAGCTATTGGCACACAATACAGACGTGCTAGCTAAGATGCTACAGATGTGGCGCTCCACTTCTCTTACATCCTACCCCCCGGTTGACAACTGCCATCACTAACCCCCCGTTGATAAAATGACCCTAAAATAAAAACAAATTGAGCGCCCTGCCAAGGCAAGTGAACTGGGGAAACGCTGATGGTGTATAGTCAATTTTTTATTGTCGTTCTTTTGGCGACGCCCAATAATGGACGACATCAAGGTCATAGTACGTCTTGTGCTTGGTCTATGGCAAATTACATAAGGGTTAAAAGTAAGCAAGAGAAAGCTTACAAGACGTAACAATACAAACATTTTGGTTAATGGGGGAGAAAATGGTGGTTTTGAAGCGGTCACGACTCGTACAGTGCCACATCTCCCTGGCTTATCAATGGCCTGTAGCGTGGCGATGCGGAGTCACCGACTCGGCTCGTCTTGCTTGGAACCTTGACCATGTAGGTCCTAAAAACCAACCTGGAAGCGAGAAGGATGACTCAATGGAAAGTCTTTGAACCAGCGTTGGGCCAAATGAGAAAGACCGAGTTGGTCCCATATTGTTACCAATATATTTTACAAATGTATCCTTAAAATGTTGAGTTATAACAGCTTAAGGCAATGCTTGCTAACTTTAAAACATAAATAAACCATGGATTGAAAAGCTGTTTGGTTTGTGTTTCCTCCTGTTTAGCGTTTTTATTATTTTTAGCAGGTATCTCTTTTGAGATTAGAGTAGCTTTAATTTGGCAAAATCTGCTTCAGAAGTGGGTTCATTCAGACGAGCGGTTTTACCTCATCAGTCTGGTCGAAGTGAACCCAAATCCAAAGCAGTTTCTCTTTAAAATGTCTCAGTAGTTTTTGTGAACACTATTTTTAAGGGTCATTCCGTGACAAATCACCCATCGGGTTTAACGCAACCACTTAAGATTTTGATTAAACTTGTCATATTTTTTGATTGTGATCCTACAGCGCAGAATCTTAAATCTTGGGTCAATCGGACCAGTGGTTCCAGAGATATGACCACCCTAGTTGGCAAAAATGGGTGTGGCCGTCTTTCTTCAACCGCAGTTATCTCAGGAACTACTTTGTCAATTTTCGCAAAGCTGGTGTCATTAGAAAGGTTATTTGGTACATATTCAAAATCTGCCCTTTTCTTATTTGAGTGTTATGGTCCGCTGACCTTTTGACTTTTTTATGACCTTGAAATTGACCATGTTACCTTGAGATGTCCATTCCTGAAATTAAGTCCTTGAAGAACCTTCTCAACGTGAGCGTCAAGAGTGCTACCTTTGTAGCTTTTTAGCTAGCGCGTCTATATTGAGCGCCACTAGCTTAGCGCTACGTCAGTGACGGCAGTTGTCAAGGCGGTGGTTGTGGTGGTTAGGGTTAGGGTTTGGATCAAACATAAATCGAGCGGCTGAGTGGTTAGAGCAGTCGTCCGCCAATGCAAGAGTTGGGGGTTCGAATCCACCAGCAGCACATGCCAGAGTGTCCCTGGGCAAGACGCTGAACCCCTCATAGCCTCTGATGTGTCCCATCAATGTGATAAAAGCACTGATTAATCTTTGTAGAGATCTAGTAGAATGGGTAAATGAGGCACAGATTGTTGTGAAGATGGCCTCCACTTATTTAGCACTTTTGTTTTACCATTCTGGTTGTAGATGAACCTGACACCCAAACTGTATTTTTATTCTATGGGGTGGGTGATTTAGCACAGTATGACCAGTAAACCTTTAAACCACCCTTAGTTGTACATAACATTATTGTTACAGTAAAATTATAGACTTTGAAATAAAATCTTTCAGACTGGAGTTATTCTAAGATTATTAGGATCTATGCTGGTCTTGGCCGCGCTCAGACCAGCCATGTTCTTGTCATTCCACTCGGAATTGAACCATTTCTGCAAACGGAGGTCGGTCACATCATTCTATTATATTTGTTCATAATGTTCAGAACCGCCCTTTGAAAGAGCCACGATGTTTGTCTAAACATGATCTTAACTAGATCTGTAGCGTTCTAGTTTATCAACGACATTTGGTTTCTTTGGTTAGATTCCAGTCAGGACTACACCGATTCGACGGGCATAGACCTCCATGAGTTCCTGGTCAACACGCTGAAGGGCAATCCCAGGTAAGCTCGGCGTCAACACGAGCTTGTGCCGTGAACTATGAGCTATTAGAGCTGCATCTCGTGTCTAACGGTCTGCTCACAGAAGCATTTCAAATGTTAATTATTCGCAGCGAAATCAATTTAATCCAATCGAACTGCTGAGATGAGTGAACTCCCCGGGCGATAATCTAATGTTGGGGAACAGTCCCTTTTTTTTTACTTTAAACAAATCCTCTTGAAAGCCATAAATCTAAGTCAAGTCCAAAACAAAGGATTTTTTAAAGTATTTTCTGTGCTGCGATGTTCAGTTTTAATCAAATCCAAATTTAGAAAGTGGTTTTTGGCACAAGATTCAGAAACTACAGCTTTACGTGTTGAGATGAAGTAGTGTTCAATAGACATGCTGAGTTTGTCACATAAAGCAAAATCTAATGTAGTGACTTTAAAACATCAAATTTCCACCCTTAAGTGGGTAAGAGATTAAATATTTGTTCAAGGAATTAGCAAGACGGTGCTTTGATGACTAGTTGTGAATGAAGCTCTCGTTTGTACAATAATGATCCTAGTCTCACTGAGTCACGAGGACTCTTTTTCAAGAGAGACCTGTTTCACACGAACCACAGATGAGGTACCGACAATAAACAGCCTATCACATAAATAAAAGTAGTGTTATAAAACAAAGTAAATCAAGCTACATTGTAAAAACAAGGTCAAATGCTTAAACAGGAACGTCTGCTTTGATATTTTTGCGTTGAACTTAATTGTTTAAAATCCCTTAGAGAGGTCAAAGTTGACGACTTCAGATCTTTTGCAAGGTGTTCAAGGAAACGAGAGCTTTTTGACCAAATTCAGTCCTCACTGAGGGGGCGCTGCAGGTAATGATGTCCTGAGAGCGCACGCTGAAGCTGCACTGACAATGTGACATGTGGGAGGAGATGTATGAAGGCAGCAGACCAGGAAGTGATTTAAAAATAAAAATGTACCAGTGGGAGAGTCTGTGGTTAGTGATGACCAGTTAACCAGTGAATACTGGGTGCAGTGGTGGGTACGGTAGTTACAGCCAGTTATGAATCTTAGTGCACCGCGATAGACAGCATCCAACATCTGCAGCATCCAACATCTGCAGCATCCAACATCTGCAGGGTTCTTGTAGGAGCGTTCATGTAAATAATGTCACCGTAATCAATGGAGGGAAGGAAAGTCACAGATACAAGGTGTTTCCTAACATTCAGGGTTAGACAGGATCTGTTTCTGAAAAATAAACCCAATTTTAATTTTGATTTCTTTATTAAGTTTTCAACATGCAGTTTCAAAGAGATGTGCATCGACTAAGAGGAAGGACTGCTGGTACCAACTTTCTGTTTGAAAACAACATCCCTTTGGTTTTATCAGCATTTAGCACCAATTTGAGACGGAACAAATCTGACTGGATGATGTCGAATGCAGACTATAAAAGCTGGTAAACCTTAGCAACTGATGTATCTCGACAGTAAACAACTGTATCATCGGCATAGAGACGCAAGAATGCATCAGGAATGAGCTGACCTACATTATATAGATTGTAAAGAGAGTGGGTCCTAATACTGAGCCTTGTGGTACACCATTGTTGACTGTTAAATAAGTAGAAGAAGAATCGTTGTGTTGAACACATTGCTTTCTGCCTGAGATATAATTAGAAAACCAACCGATGGCGTGTTCTGATAAACCAGTATTTTACATATATTTTACCAACTTGTTTAACGTTGTCCCAGAAATCTGCAACAGCGTTCACACCTTTTTATTTTGTACGTTTTTGTACGACTACTTTTAGCTATTTGAACCCATCACGTATCACAATGTTCACTTCGGCTAGGACATTGCGACGACAACGTTTGGTTCTTGTAACGTTTATACATTTTGAAACATTTCACTTTGTTTGAAAAGTTTCCCCCACTGAATTGAATAAAAACTATTCGAGTTATTGTAAAACTTGCAGCTACTTTTTAGCTAATTTTAGCTTTGATTTAGATTTTTTTTAACTTGATCCGTTTAGTTTTGGCTTCTTTAACAAATTACAGCCAATTTTCAGTCATTTAGGACTCACATTCACGCTGCATAGAAAATACCATTCCTAGTTTTTCTTCAAGAAGAAGAAAAGCATAAGAAACTAGTTTTGACATGATGAGTAGCAGCGACTAGCTCTTGAGCAAGTAAAGTAGCACGATAAGTCGGAATTACAGTTTTAGATGTTACACAGCTGTCGGCAAAACTTTTCAGAAAATGTATCGAGGGGCTAGATGAATTTTCCGTTCTGTTTACTCCTAATGTTCCAGAAAGCTCATGACATTGGAATCAGTGGTTCTGTGATAATCTGCAAACTGGACTAAAAATGTGCTTTGGTTGTTTTTAGGGATCGAATCATGCTGCTGAAGTTGGAACAGGACATCTTGGATTTCATCAGCAACAACGAGTAAGATGCTTGTAAACCAATAAAACGTGTCTAATGCAGTCGGACTGGTGGCCTCATTAAATCTGAACAAACGTTGTCAGATGAAATCAGCCTTTAAAAACCATGAGTACTTTAGAAGTTTCAGTTGGTTCTGTTGCACTGCTGCAGTAATCTTTTGGATAAAAGTCGTTTTCAGATGCAAATAGTAGCTTTAGCCTAGAAGACGAACCTAAGTGAGACAGAAACACTGACTTGTCTAAATCTTTGAGCTTCTCCGTCTCATGTGTGTTCCTGTAGAAGCCAAAAGAGGAAGTTCCCCCCCATGACGTCCTACCACAGGATGCTGTTGCACCGAGTTGCAGCCTACTTTGGTCTGGACCACAACGTGGACCCCAGCGGGAAGTCAGTGGTGATCAACAAAACCATCAACACTAGAATGTAAGCTCGAGTATTAAAATTTTATTAATTTCTTTACTCAAATGTTTGACCGAAAGTGTTTTTAACTTTTATTAGACTTTGTTTAGAGGAGTGCTACGCTTCTGTTGCACGGTAGCTCAGCGTTACGTTGGTGCTGGTGGGGTATAATGGAGTGCTACACTTGTATTACATTGCACGCTAGCTTGGCTCTACGCTAGTGCCGGCATTTGTAAATGGGGGGGCGGGGGTGTATAGCGAAGAGTTACGCTCGTATTGCATCGCGCAACAGCTTGGATTGCGAGCTAGCTAAGCGCTACGTTGGGGTGGGGGTGTATAGCGGAGTGCTACACTTGTATTACGCGGTTTAGAGAGTTGAGCAGCTAATCTCCTCTCCCGTCCAGAAGTGGCAGAGCAGAGTGGGGGTTTGGTGGGCGGGGCTCTAAGTTCTGTTGACGGGGCGGGGTGGGGGTTTGGTGGGCGGGGCTCTAGGTTCTGTTGACGGGGCGGGGCTCTAGGTTCTGTTGGCGGGGGGGGGGTTTGGTGGGCGGGGCTGTAGGTTCTGTTGACGGGGCGGGGCGCTGGTTTTGGGGGGGGGGGGGGGGTTTGGGGGGGGGGGGCTGTAGGTTCTGTTGACGGGGCGGGGCGCCCTTCTTGGATAACGGATGGGGACACGCTGGACTCTCTGTTGCAGAGTATCAGAAAAATGTTTAAATGTGGTATTTTTGTTGCTACTTCTGGAGAAAGGGCAATAATGTTGCAGCGTGTTTATATGTCGTGTTAGCAAAATTTCTCGTGAAGCATGGAACAAATTTTAATGAAGCTTTCAGGAAAGTGATCCCTGGATGCAAATCTACAACAGATTGCCTTTGGAGTTGATTTAAGTGAGCACAGAAATTCCTTCAAGTCCAAGATGTTGAGTGTAAATTTGATGTGGTAGTAGCCGAGAGTCGTCCTTTAATCGTTGTGCGATATCGGCCGAGGTCGTGCATGTCGTTATTTTGCAGATTCGATCAAAACGGTATCATTGTTCAGTTTTCTTGCACCTTGAGCTCACCCCGACCGCTCGACACAGACCTCTGTTAACATCTGTTGCTGTCAGCATCTGGAATAATTGAAGCCCCCCCCCCCCCCAACAGACCCGATCAGAAATTCTCGGAGCACATCAAGGATGACCGGATGGACGACTTTCAGAAACGCTACATTCTCAAACGAGACAACTCCAGCTTCGATCACGACGACGGAACGGTAGGATTTAAATTCTGTGTCCATCAAGCCGCCTCTTTTATTCCTGACGCGCTGCTACGAGTGGGACGATCTGGCGTATCTGCTCACACGACTCTGTGTTCGTGTCCTTGCCAGATACGAATGCGTCTGAAAGCTGACAAGAGGAGCAAATCGATGGAGGAGAGGGAGGAGGAGTACCAGCGAGCCAGAGAAAGGATTTTTGCACATGATGTGAGAGCTGCTGGTGTAGGCGGGCTGGGGGCAGGAGGGGGGGGGCATGTTTCGCACGTCTTTGTCGTGTCTATTCATGTGCAAATTCAGTAGATTTCCTGCTGCCAATTACTAACGCTGACTTTATGAATGTGCACGGGGATGCTCTGATTTGGCTTTAAAAGTCAGATCTTCATAGCTGCGTGCAGGATCAAAGACCTGAAGCTGCTTAAATTATATTTTGGACAGCCAAACATAAATAACCGACTTTAATCCTTTTTTCTCCTTCTTTTTTTAACGCAGGGTGATCACTTTATATTCGATAACAGGTGAGTAACGTTATCTAACATGAGCAACTGTTAGCTGAACAATTAGCTAGCGTCATTCCTTAAAGCAGGGGTGTCCAAATGTTTTCATACGTGGGCCAGAACTGTCTAGATGACCGAGGGCCGGAAAAATATGAATTTAAGAGGAAAAAAAAAATATATATATATATATATATATATATATATATAAATATATATATATTTTTAGTGTGATTTTATTTGTTCCCCCTCATTTTTAAACTCAACAACTTATAATTTATATATTTTCGTTCAGCCTTTATTTATACAGGTTGGTCTCATTGAGCCTCGTGGACTCGTTTACAAGAGAGACCTGTTTTTAACAAACACAGAGGAGATGCAGACTAGGCCTGTCACGATTACAAATGTTGCTGGGCGATTGTCTCAGAGATCAGGGATGCTCTGATCTGCATTTTTTATATAGATTGTAAAGAGGGTGGGGCCTAAGACTGAACCTTGTGGTACACCGTTGTTAACAGTTAAATAGCTGGGAGAAGCTCCGTTATTTATTTAAATAATAAAAAAAAATTTGGGGTCTATTATTTGTTTTCTTGTGCTTGGAAAGTTAATTTTTGTTTATTTTCAGAGACAAAAGCCTAAAATGAGTGGCTGTTCTTTAAAAAAGGGAGTGGAGCTTCAGTCACCCGTTTGGACCATGGATGGCCCAAAAGGGTCATCGAAGTTCTGAAAGGCCGTCCATCTGGCAGTCACTAAAACAGATGCATGGAGGGTTTGAAGGGAGACTGATAAAGTTGATCAACGTGTATGCCGATGATACCACTTTATATTCTTTTTAAAAAAAGTCCCAATTTCTCCCCATCGATTTATCAAATCAACTGAAGTTATTTTCTTTGAAAACACTTTGCCCAGTTTTATAAATTATTGTCCAAAATTCTACTTTTTGGTAGAAGTCAGTTTAGGTTTGTTGTGGGATAAAGGGATTCATTATAGCTAAATATATGTATTGTACTTAATATCGCTCATTTTGAAAAAAATATTTTAATCCGTTTTGCTGTTGTACCTAAAAATTGTAAAAGTATCACCATAAAATCTAAAGAAGGTCTACATCTGCATCAACCTGTGGCTAAAAATTATACCATTCTTTAATTGCAGTCGTGGGCCGCACAAAATCACTCCAAGGGCCACAAATGGCCCACGGGCCACACTTTGGACACCCCTGCCTTAAAGTGTTCCCAAAGCTCGTTTTTCCTCGTCTGAGGAGTAATTAGAGGTTGTTTGAAAGCCTCCTCACTTCGTCAGCTCCTGTTCTGTAACGCCTCTCCCTTCCCTTCAGCGCGCAGGAGGAACTCTCGTGCATGAGCACTCAGCAGAGGCGGCAAATGTTCAGGTGGGTCCACCCCGTCACAAATCGTTCAGCTCCCCGCAGAGGGACAGGGAAGACTCGAGTCGTCCTAATCGTCTCGCTCGGGAACCGGAGTGCTGATCTGAGGATTTGCTGTTCTGCGGATCAAGAAAGCTGCTTTAATGGGATTTTTCTGCCTTTTCAGACAAAAGATGGCCAATTCAATCAGGAACAAAAAGCAAAATAAATGCTTTTGATTGGTTATAACACTAAACATTTAGTCCTATAAAGATAACATGCACATCTCATCAATGCTTCTTTTTGTTGTGAAACCAGCTTTACGAAACGCCTAATTTCAATAGATGGTTGAATGTCATTAAAACCATATCAGCTGTCATCACGATGCTTAAATCCACTCCGTTTAAGACTTTAACTTCAAATAACGTCTAATTTAAAGGGTCCATTTGGTCGTTAATGATATAAAATCAAGTTTAGTGATTGTAATCTTTAGCATTTTTGATGTTGCAGTGACGATTCGTGTTTTTATGCATTTAAAGTAGCGAGGGGGCATTTTAAGCCAAAACGTTCCTTGAATTTGTCGATAATTATTAGATTTGTCTTTAAACATTTGGTCTAATCCAGGGATCTGCAATTTGTTTTATCAAAAGAGCCACTCTTACCAAGTGAGATGTGTCCTGCTACAACTGGGATTATCAACTGGTGGTTCGTGGGCCACTTCGAGTTTGTTGACAGAGCTGGTTTCAGTAGTAGGAAAAAAATATTGGTTTATACCAATTTAGATTATTATTTTTTTATTATTAAAACGCTGAACTCTGCTATGCGAGTCCTCCTTTATTTGTGAAAAATAATGAAGTGTCCCACTTTGAAGTAATAAAATGTAAAATTAAAATGCAGTGGTTCCAACCCTGGTCCCTGAGGAACACCGTCCTGCATGTTTTAGTCGTTTCTCTGCTCCAACACACCTGATTCAGTGATTTAATCACACTCAAGTTCTGCAGAAGCCTGTTAATCACCCATTCATTCAAATCAGGTGTGTCAAAGTTGGGAAACAACTAAAACATGCAGGATGGTGTTCCTCAAGGACCAGGGTTGGGAACCCTATTACTTAGTTTTACTTTGACATTGTTTGTCCTTAATTCTTACGGTTATCAAATTGACTCGCCGTGTTTCTTCTGAGCAACACGTCTTGAAGCCACAAGAGTAAGGCTGAGTTTAATCAACATGTAATCGTCTCATTATTCACATATTGCAGAAATTTGGCAGGGGAAACTGCTGAAACTAGTGGGGGGGTTAATAACATTAAATTTCATGATTGCTTTGGTTAGGGGGAGTGGGGGCCCTGAGGCTAAAGAAGACGGGCTGATGATTGGAAGGTTGCCGGTTTAACTCCCCGAACTAAACATTTTTAAAGAATGTGGGTGGGAAAGGTGAAGCACCCACCCACTCTGGGCCCTTGAGCAAGGCACTAAGCCCCCACTATCTGCTTCCCTGGGCGCCCTACAGGGCAGCTCTCTGCTCCACCCAGAGCTGTGGTAGCTCGGTGTCTGTGGTTGCGGCAGGAAGGGCATCCGGCGTAAAAATAACTTGGTTCATGTGTCGACCCCTGAGGAAGGGAGCAGCCGAAATAATAAGAAAAATAAAAAGAATGTTTTGGTCAAAGCTTCAAAGAGCCACATGTTCCCCCCCAGAGCTGCAAGTCCGAGACCTCTGGTGTAAAAGATCAGCCCTGAGCTGAGCTCCCCAATGACCACAGATCCCAGTTTCCTTTCTTTCAAAACAAACTACAGAAACTGGGACGCTCAGTTATTTCCTTTCCCAGTTTTTTTGGGAGGTAGCTGGATGGTAGGTGCACGCCGACTTCAAATGAACCTTCACTCAACATGTTGGCGTGTCGCTACCAGACCCTGGGGTTAACGAACCCAATCCTGTTGGCTGCGTTGAGCCTTCGAGTTCACCCATTTTATCTTCAACAATCGATGCTCATCTCCCAAAATCTGATTCTAGCTTCACAAATGTAGTTCCTCTAAATTAATGCATTTTAATTTTACATTCTGTAATACAAAGACTACGAATGTGGTGAACATGATAACGTTCAGCTAATTACCAAAATACTTGTTGTGCAGTTACTCAGCAGTTTATTGCCATTTTCCAGGTTCCTGTGCAGTCCGATAAGATAAAATCACAGTTTTAGCCTTAAACTTGAACTCAGACCTCTCGGATGACTGATTCCTTGACTTGTCAGGTTACGAGCCGGCCACTCTGGAGCCAGCCACCAGAGCAGCTCCGAGACGGAAATCCTGCCACGCCACGGCGAGCCTCGGCCGTGGAGCAGCACCGACAGTTCGGACAGCTCCAACCGGCTCGCCCCGCGGCCCGCCATCACCAAGGCCAGGAGCTTCAGCGGCATCTCCCCCAGCCTGGTCCGCGGGGACAGCACAGCCAGCAGCAAGAGCACCGGGAGACTCTCGAAAACAGGCAAGAGCGACGACGCGTAGCGCTGAGACGTCCACGGGGTGGTGTTCGGTCCATGCAGGAGACGGTGGTCTTGAAGTCAGGGATGCACGATATTATCGTCATGGTATCGGTCGATATCCGTGTTAAAATTCAATATCGTGCATCCCTACTTAAAATCATAGGAAATAGAAATAAACTGGTGAACAGCGATGGGATTATTTGTCGGTTTTTGTGACTGAGCACGAGGAAGAAAAGCTCAGATCGTAGTTTCAGCTTCAGTCAGGAACCTTCAGGCGACCATCAGAACAGCGGTCCGATGCTGTGGGTGGTGTCGCGGAGCTGGACAGCCGTCAGAAGTCCTTGCAGAGCAGCCGCCCGCTGACGGAGGCGGGCTCAGGGAAAGTGTTGTCGCAGCAGAAGAGTGAAAGCAAAGCGTGAGGAGTTTGTGCGTAATGTTTAAGCATGAGCAGCGAGCCGCGAGTGCTTACTGCACAATATGATGCATTTGTGACCGGATGGGCTGAGATTGGATCCTCCGCGCGGTGGGTTCGGTTTATTTATCGCCGCAGAACAAAAGGTAGAATCTTGACTCCTGCAATTATTTCTGTCCACGTTTGCTTTTTCTCATATTTGCTGAAAAACGTTCTCTTAAGATAAAATAAAAAGCGCATGAGGTTGTTTATGAGACTTCATTGTTCGTTCTGTTCAGGTTCAGAGTCGTGCAGCAGTGTCGGCTCCTCGTCCAGCTCGCTGTCCCGCCCTCAGCTGCCTCTCCGATGCAGCACCCCCTCCGTCCATCACGCCGCCAACGCCAAAGGACCCCCCGACGGGGCCAAGAGCGTCCCTTCGCAGCTGCCGGCATCCAGCGCCGCGAACTATTACGTGCTGCCGCTAGAGGTCTCAGGGATTCCACCTGGCAGCGTTCTGATCAGTCCACACACAGGTGGGTGGAACCAGACGTGGCTGAAGAGCCGTCGGCCATCTTGAGTCGACCGAACCAACTTTCCTCATTAGATCAAAGTCGGTTTGTTTCCCAAGTGTCTGTTTTCTTGATGAAAATTCATGAGTGGGGCAGAGAAGTAGCCAGGCTGGAGTGAACAGACGGGAGAGGCCTCTCGGGCCTCGTGCACACTCGTGAAGTTTCAAACCGTAAAACGATCGAGGAGCTGCCAGCGTTGACTTTCTCACAAGGACCAGACCTTTGTTACACGTATTTTGGTGAAGTCTCCGTGTGTGTCTGAACTTTCTCTGGTCTGGGCCGTAACTTCTGATCCGCTCAGGACGATTTAATAAAACCTCTTACACGTATGTGTCATCACTAGACGGAGTGTTGTGTAATCTTTGCATCGCTCCAAGGTCAAGGTCAAATGTTAGACGGAGTCTTTGCTTGTCCGTTCCATTGCTATAGATTGCTGAATGTGCCTCGTGTGGTCCTCTTCTCTTCAAAGTTCATGTCATTACCGACAGGTAAGCCTTTCGTGCATCCCGACGGCGGCGCCGTTGTTTATGACCCGGCTGCCAGCAGAGTCCCACAGGACGGGAAGACGCCGCCGCAGCAACATGCAGCCGGTCACCTTCACTCCCAGGTCAGTGGACACTGGTTTTCAAAAACCCTACAAATTAGAACGTTTTCTTTGTTTTACTAACTCCAACTTTTAAATAAAACCTGTGAATCTAAGTGAACTTCTGTCCTGTTTCACACTGTCCATCTTCTGTCCTTCTCAGCCAGTCTGTCCTCCTCTTCAGCCGTCCTCTGAGCCCGTCCACCTCCCGACGGTTCCCTATCCTCCTCCTCACTTCCTGCCCGTCTATCCTCCTAACCAACAGTGCACTGTGGTACTCAACCTCCTCCTTCCATTTTAGTCTTCCTCCTTCGTTTGTGGTGGTATTCCTGTTTGTCCATGACGTTCACTGCTTGGCCCGCGGGTCCTCACCGTGTCCATGTTCCGTATATGCAGCGTACTTGGAATAGTTCAAACTTTGCTACTCAAGAAATACTGTAATTAGTTTTCACGTGTAAATTCAGCCCCGTTTGAGTTTAAACATCTGAGGACTCACGTGGTCACAATGACTAAATTGAGGCTCGTGAGTCAACCCACATCTTCCTCTTCCTCGTCTCGTCGGTCGTCACGACTCAAAGGTTTCCATTCGGTTCAGCTCCTCCTTCACCGTCATCCAGTCCCTTTGGTTTCAGCTCAGACTCGATGGTACTGGCTGTTCACATGATAAAGGACGCCCTTCAGCCTGACGGTGGATCGTTAGTGCCCTTCAGCCTGACGGTGGATCGTTAGTGCCCTGGTGGCTGCGTGCTCCTCGCAGAGGGCGGAGTGATACTAGAGGGACACATGACGACTCTCTAACGTATTTTCCAGAGTCGCACTTTTTGTCATAGTTCGGTCAGTCCTGTGACGTTTGATCCGAAGCGACTTATTTATAGGGGGGGGGGGGTCCATATTCATGAGATGTTTTTTGACCGACACGTTAAACGTTCGTTCGGGACGACGTGAACCAGAGTAAACATTTTCAGTGATGTGAGGTCGGTGACTTGCTTGGACTCGTCGGCTTGTTGCGTTAAGTAAACCTGTTCAGGGTCCCAGGTACGTCCTGTGCATTATTATTTCAGACTACATGTCTGTTCTTGCACTTTGTGAAATAAATAAATCTACATAAATGCCACTTGTAGTCCAGAACACGTGGTACCTTAAAGGAATAA
>NC_056520.1:983740-986545 GCF_014905685.2 Nematolebias whitei
AAATAAATCTAAATAAATGCCACTTGTAGTCCAGAACACGTGGTACCGTAAAGGCTGAAAAAGCTGCAGCACTTCGTGAATTACCGTGAATGATTTGATGCAGCGCAGCTACAAACACAAAGGATTCTGTTCAAATAACGAGCGTGGGTCCGTCTGAGAGTTCGTGCAGCTCTAGTTTCGTGTCCTCGTAACGTTTCTGTCCGTGGACTGACCATCAGGAAGACTCTCCACTCACGTGTCCTTCTGGTGAGAAGGTGCACCAGTTTGTAGACGGTGCGTTCACTTGACCTGGTTTCTGACCTGGTTCTGGTCGACAGACGTGCCTCTGTGACTGATCGTGCCCGTGCAAAGTTCCATTAATATTTAATTCATCAGCAGATGTTGGCGTTGAATAATCCACGACTGAAAACAGGAGTTTGTTGTTTTACGTGTCAGAAGCGACTGGACTGGTTTGTGCCGATGGTTTCCTGTAAAACGGTTTCAAATGGACGGTTCTTTGTTTTGTTGAAAATGTAACGCGCCTCGTCTTTCCGCAGCCTGAAGTCCTCAGCGCCCAGTTTGGTCACATGACTCTACAGCAGCCGCCTGGTGACGGCGCAGCCCCCGATGGCCGCTACCCCTCTGTGTTTAGCCCCCACCCCTCCCCCGTGGTGCTGCAGGGGGCTCCTCCGCAGCACGTGACGGGCTACGTGGTGGCGGGCCCATCAGGAGGACACCCGGGGGTGCTGCAGGGTCAGCACGTCTCGCTCCCAGCCTTAAACTCCACGTACCCGAGCGCGGGCCCCGCCACGTTCCCCGCGCCGCTCCTCCAGCAGCACGCCTACGTGCAGCAGGTAGGCCGGCTCATTTCACGCCCGCTCGTGCGAGTCGAGCTAATCTGTGACTAATCCCACGAATCAAACTTTGAATCGCAGATGTGCTACTGCTCTTCAGCCCACCACCCACAGTGCTCCAACCAGCAGCCGCAGTACCGACCCCCCATCAACCAGCTCGCCTATAATTGCCCTCCGAGCCAAAACCTGCCCCAGCAACAAGGTACCGACACAACACCCCCATGCCTTCCTCTTTTCCTCCACTCGGATCATTAACCGTTTTATCTCCTCGCCAAACAAACCGCAGTGCCTTTGATTTAAAAAGGTTTAAAGCCGGGCTGTCCAAAGTGTGGCCCGTGGGCCATTTGCGGCCCTTGGAGTGATTTTGTGCGGCCCGTGACTGCACTTTAAGAACGGTATAATTTTGTCCAAAGAGGTCGATGCAGATTTTCTTCAGATTAGCCGGTAATCTTTTTTTTATATAATGTTTAGGTTCAAGATAAAAACTGATGAAAAACAATCTTCTCACAATTAATCAAAATATAAACCTTTGGTGATAATCTTGTTATTTTCACTTCGTGGTACAAAGCACCTTCACTGGTTTCTCCCAGAGAGGAGACTTTTAATTAATGATTCCTAAAACTTGGCTAAATGTTTGTTGATAAAATAATCAAGACTGGACATTTTTAGATGAATATAACGTGTTATCATCTGCATACGAGTTGATCAGTTTTATCAAACCTTTATGAATCTGTTGAAGCGACGGACATCTGGACGATTTTCCAGAAATTCAATCAGCCTTTTGGGTTGTCCACGGTCCAAGCGGCTAGGGACGGACGACATTATCGGCATAGTATCGGCTGATGTTAGTGATAAAGTTAAATATCGTACATCGGCCGTTCCATCAAAATGACTCCGATATAAAAGGTGCTGTTTTTGTGTGACAACCCAGTGACAAGGATGCCTGCAGCGCACCTAGGGGTGCACGATAAATCGATTTACCCGAGATTTACAGATTTAATGGTCCCGATTTCTTTAATTTTGGGAGATTGGCCGATACTTACACGAGCAAACAATAATTGTGTAAACTTCATTTATATTTCAGAGCACTACTCATGGCCAGTTAGGATATTGTTCAAGGGTGTTTTTCAGTAAAATGATGTTGGAAGATTGAAGGTGCATGGTGACCTTATATCACCTGACTGTCGCTTATAAAATCGACCAAAATCAGAATCGGCAGGTCAAACTTTTCAGAGATCGTGATCGGCCAGAAAACTGCGCCAGTATGACATCACGCGTGCCCACGTGTGTCATGAATAAATGTGACATTAACATAATCAAGTTGAAGCATCTGCATCTGGTAACAGGCAAACTGACAAAGACCTGCAGAATAATGTGGTGTTTTAATTCCACAGCAGAGAACTCTATCTAGTCTAGGTCTAGGGGGGAAATATCGGTATTGGTATCGATTATCGGTTATCGGCCAAAAATCCAATATTGCGCATCCCTAAAACAAACCCCCTTTACAAGGACTTGTTCAAATTACACTGTTGTTGCTGAGAACAGACTAAAATGAACCCAACATACCCACAGACCCAACAACTCAAATCCTTTTTAATAAAAAATATAAGCTTAGTTTTGAGACTTATATTGTTTTGGATCTACAACAGTTTAAAACTTTTTCTTAGTGAATTTGTGGAGTTAAATTCACGTTTTTTGTGGCCCACGAGTCCTTTCATCTCGATAGTTTTGGTCCACAGATGAAAAAGTTTGGACACCCCTGGTTTAAAGTCACCTGGGTGCTGTTTTCAGTCCAAGACCAGATCTACAAACGTCTCAAAGCTTTGAGTTAAAACTTTTTACAAATCAGATCAAAGGCAGTTTAATAAGACTGATGTCTGTCTCGCTTCATGTTGTTCAGAGAGAAGCTGCAACCCTCGGCTGAACGTGTAGCTTCTGGAGCTCTTCGGCTGAGCGTGTAGCTTCTGGAGCT
>NC_056520.1:986555-989213 GCF_014905685.2 Nematolebias whitei
CTGGAGCTCTTCGGCTGAGCGTGTAGCTTCTGGAGCTCCTCGGCTGAGCGTGTAGCTTCTGGAGCTCCTCGGCTGAGCGTGTAGCTTCTGGAGCTCTTCGGCTGCTGAAGGACGACCGGTCTCTTCCTCTCGTCTCTTTGTTTTACAGCTTCGAGTGTTTCCGACCACATTATTCTCTTTTGTTTCCTCTCCCTCGCCGCGGGAGTTGAGATTGTTAGTTCCTCGTTTGTTTTTCTTCACACTGTTAACGGCACACACACACACACACACACTGGTGCACACACACACACACACACACTGGTGCACACACACACTGGTGCACACATGCACACACACACACACACACACACACTGGTGCACACACACACACACACTGGTGCACATATGTCTGTGTAAAGTGGCTGCGGCACGATTCTGTCATCTCCAGGCTGCAGATGTGGCTTCCCTGCTGGGGAACCAGGGACTAGAGAGCGGACAAATAAAGCTGACCTACAAAGAACGGCAATTATTTCTCTGGGAGACAGAAGTGGGGGGGCGGTGCGGGGGGGCTGCGGAGCCTCGTTTCCTTTTGCGTTAATGAAAGAAGCGCAGACGTATCGTCACGTGAAGGCGTCAGCGGAGGTGCTGGAGGTCGTAGGCGCTCGCTGTCGGCGTTTTTGATTAAAGGCACGGGTCAGTCGCCGCCTGCACGGCTTCGAGCGCGGTCGCTTTTACAATGTTTGTGTTTTGGCAACGTGACGTTGGACCGTCCACGGGACGTTGGACCGTCCACGTGACGGCAGATCAACGTCCCGGTCGCATCGCCGGAGTTTAGAATGAAACCAAGTGGTCTTGATCCCGTCTCAGTCGTTGTTTTCATAATGTGGTTTGTACAGAGACGTGGAAAATACAAGTTGGCTTCAAAACAAACAAATTAATAAATCGCTGTTTTCCAGAGCACGAGTCGCAGCGGTCTCGCTTGAAAAGGAGTTCTCGTGACTCAATGAGACTTCCTGTAGAAATAAAGAGTAAATTAAAATATTATTCATAAATCTATTTTTGACTGACGCTTTAAATCTCTAAGAACTGCAACAGTGAGTCCCCCGTGCACGCTCGCTTCACTCAGCTGGTGCAGGCGGAGGAACAGTGGAGAGCTAGCAGCTCCGGCAGTGATGGATGGATGGATGGATGGATGGATCCATCCATCCATCCATCCATCATTGCCCAGGCAGTGGTTAGCACTGTTGCCTCACAGCAAGAAGGTCCTGGGTTCAATCCCCAGTTGGACCCGGGGTCTTTCTGCGTGGAGTTTGCATGTTCTCTCCGTGTTGCTCCAGTTTCCTCCCACAGACCAAAAACATGCATGTTGCCTTCAGGTCCAGGCCTCCCTTGCAAAAGAGATCTGTGATCTCGGTGGGATTTGCCTGGTTAAATAAAGGTCAATGATAAATAATAATAGCCAAATTTCAAACAATATTATCGTTTATCGCAATAATTTCTGAGAGGGTCGATCGCCCAGCACCATCTGTTCCGGTGACAGGCCTGCTGCTGGTCCTCCTGTGCACAGCTTCCGGTAGTTTCGGCTGTGAGAAGGTGCTATTTATTAAACTGAGTTTATTGCAGCTCCTCAGACTCTAAGCATTTTGACTAAAAGACGAAACGTTTCAACAAATCCTTCTTCTTTTTCCATCCAGAGGACCTCACTGAACTTTAACAAAGGGCGGTCTGCTCTGAGACGTTGTCCGAGGACGAAGGCCGTGGAGCCTGGGTGGCGGGATGCGGGGCCGGGACGCTGTCTGAGAGGCCTCTATGAATCTCACAGTGAACCGGTCTCTTTTCCAGCTCCTCGTTTCTCACCTACAGGAAGTGCCGGTTTTTACCTCATCGAGCCAAAGAGAACGTCGGAAACGACCGACATCGATAAACGTATTTGGTTTGACGACGGACAGCCGCCGATGTGGAAGTTGTGGTTCATGAAAGTAAAGAAGTCCAAACGGCCCCTCGTCTGCTGCCCGCAGGAGTGGAGTAATACTTTAGATGTTCTGCTCATTTCATGCTTGGTTTGTGAGTGAAGGTTGGAGGCGAGGGTGGATAAAAATAGTCCTGCCGGCCCGGTTCCTCGCGGGGCTCCTTCATTGTCTCGTTGTACTTCTCTCCCGGAGCGGTGGACTGTAAAGACACCTTGACAAAAGGACGCCCTCTCTTTTTGTCACCTGGATATCTGCGAATACGTATGACCAAAAAGAAGAGAAGTATTTCTTCTACGTCTCTTTGTCCCCTTGACATTTGAGCGTCTTACATTACCCACCCAGCCTCCGGTGAGAATAAGGCGTCACCACTTTGGTCCATTTTGTCGGTGACTTTGTGTTGCCTTTTGTGCGTCACCGTCTTGGACCCGCTCCAAACAGGTTTTTAATAGGTAGTGTTGGAATGAGCCGTCTTTTTCAAGAGGTTTTTTTAATTCCCTGTTGAGGATCGGCTCCACGTCTCAGACGCAGGTTCAGGCCACCGCCGGCTAAATCCAATATATTGACGTTCTCGTTTATTCCCAACCTGCTTAGCAGAAACGGCTCAACAACAGCTTGTGTTCTCACGTGTCCTCGGGTTCTTCAAAGGCTTTATGATGAAAGTTTATCGAAAACTACATGTAAACTACGGAGAAAACATCATGACTATCAA
>NC_056520.1:989223-989870 GCF_014905685.2 Nematolebias whitei
AAACATCATGACTATCGAAAACTACATGTAAACTACGGAGAAAACATGACTATCAAAAACTACATGTAAACTACGGAGAAAACATCATGACTATCTAAAACTACATGTAAACTACAGAGAAAACATCATGACTATCAAAAACTACATGTAAACTACAGAGAAAACATCATGACTACCAGGAATTTTATTAAAATAAGAAAGAGGAATCTGTAATAAACACTAGACGACTGTAATAAATATTAGACGACTGTAATAAATATTAGACGCCTGTAATAAATACTAGACGCCTGTAATAAATACTAGACGCCTGTAATAAATATTAGACGCCTGTAATAAATATTAGACGCCTGTAATAAATACTAGACGCCTGTAATAAATACTAGACGCCTGTAATAAATACTAGACGCCTGTAATAAACACTAGACGCCTGTAATAAACACTAGACGCCTGTAATAAATATTAGACGCCTGTAATAAATATTAGACGCCTGTAATAAACACTAGACGCCTGTAATAAACACTAGACGCCTGTAATAAATACTAGACGCCTGTAATAAATATTAGACGCCTGTAATAAATATTAGACGCCTGTAATAAATATTAGACGCCTGTAATAAATACTAGACGCCTGTAATAAATACTAGACGC
>NC_056520.1:989880-990152 GCF_014905685.2 Nematolebias whitei
AATACTAGACGCCTGTAATAAATACTAGACGCCTGTAATAAATACTAAGAGTGCTTGATAAACATTAGGAATCTTTGATAAACACTAGGAATCTGTAATAAACACTAGAAGTCTGTAATAAACACTAGAAGTCTGTAATAAACTCTAGGAGTCTGTAATAAGCTCTAGGAGTCTGTAATAAACTCTAGGAGTCTGTAATAAACTCTTGGAGTCTAATAAACTCTTGGAGTCTAATAAACTCTAGGAGTCTGTAATAAACTCTAGGAGTCTGT
>NC_056520.1:990162-998161 GCF_014905685.2 Nematolebias whitei
AGTCTGTAATAAACTCTAGGAGTCTGTAATAAACTCTAGGAGTCTGTGTAATAAACTCTAGGAGTCTGTAATAAACACTAGAAATCTTTGATAAACATATTATTACTTTGATAAACACTAGGATTTCGTTGTAAGCACTAGTGACCCGTAGGAAACATAAGGTTCTGTAGAAAACACTAGAAATCTGTTGTATCAGCTGTGTAGTCATCTATGGTAAACATGAGAAATTAGTTTTCTGATCGTCTTCCGTAAACTTTTTGTTTGTTTGTTTGTTTGTTTACCCTTGAGTAAATTTCGTTGTTTCAGTGCTTGTTTCTTTCTCGTGTCCCCTCAGTGCACCAAGCCGTGATGCCAAACCCAGCGTCCAGCTACCAGACCGTAGTGGGCGTGCAGCCAACACCTAACCTCGCTCTCACTGGCAACCAGCAAAGCAATATGGCCAGCCAGATGCAAGGCATGATGGTCCAGTACCCGCCAATGCCATCGTATCAGGTACATTGATGATGGTGCGGCAGAGTGTAACCGTGCCAAAATAAAAAACCGACATCATTCAGTGTCTGCAGTCAACACCAGGATTTAGATTATTTATTATATTATTATTATTATTGTTATTATTTATATTTTTGTTATTATTATTATTATTATTTATATTATTGTTATTATTATTATTTATATTATTATTGTTGTTATTTATATTATTATTATTATTATTTATATTATTGTTATTATTGTTATTATTTGTATTATTATTTATATTATTATTGTTGTTATTATTGTTATTATTTGTATTATTATTTATATTATTATTGTTGTTGTTATTATTTGTATTATTATTTATATTATTATTATTATTATTATTTATATTATTATTATTTATGTTATTGTTATTATTGTTATTGTTATTATTGTTGTTATTATTATTATATTGCGTAGCAGAAACCTTGTTTCTCCTGCAGCAGGTTTCTGTCCCGCAGCAAACGTTCCAGCAGCCAGTGTTCATGTCCTGCCAGCCGGGACACGGCCCAGTGGCTGTTTCTGGTGTGCAGCCCTGCTACAGCCTGCTCCCCCCCACCCAGCACACCACCATGAGGTACGTGTCCACCCCCACCCAAACACACTGTAACGACTGTGTTTAGACGAGGGCGGAGCCAGAAGCGTTGTGCCCGCAGACTTTTTGCAGTTTTATCTTTCGGTTGTAAATAGTTGAAAATGATAAAAATGCTTTTCGTGAATTATCACTTGTAGCTTTTAAACGAGATCAAAGGGTTGGCAGAAAGTCTGTTAAAGTACTTTCTGACCATCGTAACTTTGTTTTCTTTTGACTGATTTATTTTTCTCTTGATTAAAAATAAGTTTTGGCTTGATTATTTTGCAGAGTAAGATTAAAATAAAATACTTGGCCTGCAGTACATAAAGAAAAAAATTCTGACACTTTCACGTCTTTCACTCACACAAAATGGTGAATTTAAAAAATATATATATTTGTTCATATGAAATCATTTTGTGAGCCCTTAAACTTGGATTAATTACAAAAGACAATTCAGGCTCGTCACTTCAAATTAGGGATTAAGTCAGATTTGGTCAAAATGAGCCGGCCCATTTTAATCTCCCTTTCCATACCAGGATCGTCCTGATGTCATGAGATCATCCTGATGTCATGAGATCATCCTGATGTCATGAGATCATCCTGATGTCATGAGATCATCCTGATGTCATGAGATCATCCTGATGTCATGAGATCATCTTGATGTCATGAGATCGTCCTGATGTCATGAGATCGTCCTGATGTCATGAGATCGTCCTGATGTCATGAGATCGTCCTGATGTCATGAGATCGTCTTGATGTCATGAGATCGTCTTGATGTCATGAGATCATCCTGATGTCATGAGATCATCTTGATGTCATGAGATCATATTGATGTCATGAGATCATCCTGATGTCATGAGATCATCTTGATGTCATGAGATCGTCCTGATGTCATGAGATCATCTTGATGTCATGAGATCGTCCTGATGTCATGAGATCGTCTTGATGTCATGAGATCGTCCTGATGTCATGAGATCATCTTGATGTCATGAGATCGTCCTGATGTCATGAGATCGTCTTGATGTCATGAGATCGTCCTGATGTCATGAGATCATCCTGATGTCATGAGCGTTTCCAGAGGTTTGTCGGGATAATTCATGAAAATCTTATTATTAGTAAATAACGAGGACTCCTTGGCGTCACACTAGGGCTAGGACAAATATTGTTCACGAGAATACTGGTAAAAAAAAAAAAAGCTTGCCCGGGAATTGAATTATATCGTGATATGCTCATTTCCCCTACCGTTCTACAAGCGGGGCGTGTATGGGGAATTCCCTGCTGGAAAGAAAAATGTCATCGCTAGCTAGCACGCAGAGAAAATAATGTAGTTGTTGCTCAGGAAAGTGCTTCATAATATTATTTAGGGTTGTGTTCCTGACGTTTCATCTGAAGAACCCACAGATGACGTATTCATCAAATGTTAGCTAAATTCTAGCATCGCTAACTTTTTAAACGTTCGCTGCTTTTATCGCTACGAACCACGTTGAGTTGTCGCAGTTAAGACTCACGATTGTTTCCTAAAACTCTTTAAGGCAGCGAAGAAAGTTATTTTTCTGGATTTTGATAATGGTGTCCTGGACAAAGTCGCCGCCTGGTGGCGAGGCGTGAGCGTTGCAGCGTTTTGTTTGTTTCGAGCTAAACGACGGCGCTCAGACGGCACTTTATTTATAAAGACGCATCTAATGATCCTGTTCACGTGTTACGTTGTTTTACAGCGTGAGAAGTTCCTCTCTATGATATGGGGGGGTTGAGGAGGACGGGACAGTCACGTCTGTGTTGCCCGCCCGCTAGCTTAGCGCTACGTAGCTGCCAGTCTTTAATGGCCAGGTTTGGGGTGTGGAAGGGGGGGCTCTGTTTTGTTGATGGGGGGGGCACCCTGTTTGTGTAATGGTCGTGGAAACACTGCAAAGTGGAAACAAAACGTTGACTGGTGTAAAATAACTGGCTGGACTTGGCCTCTCGTTAAACACGAAGCGTGTCGTCCGTTCGGAGCGTCGGTGCACGCAGACCCCTCCCCATCATCAGTGGGAGCCTGCGGGAGAACAAAGACCGGCGAGGTCACTTCCTGTCCCAGCTGTGAGGCGAGCCTGCGTTATTAGCGAGGAGATGATTTATACGCCGGCGTTCCGACGGCTCCATGTTTTCCCACGAGGCGCTCGTCCTGCCCCCCCACCAGCTGGAGGAGAGTCCCTCCAGGCGAGCTGCTCAGAGCCCAGCGCTCCAGATGGACTCGCATTTTACTGTTTCATCCTCAGCCTTGTCGTCTTTCAGTGTGCCGGCTTTTTAATTTATTGGACCCGTGTTCAGGTGGGAGGAGCGGGCGGCGCTCCTGAACCTCATTTTGTTTGTGTTCTTCCGCAGTTCGACCGTAAGCTTCCTGCCCGCCCCGATGATGGAGTTTCCTCCGACCTCCTCTCCCTGCGTCCCCCAGCAGCACCCGGGCCAACAGTACGCAGGTACCTGCACATCCACGGAGATCTAGACCCGGATCACGACGCGAGAGGAGAACAATCTTAGCGTGAGGCACGAGTCGCTGCGAGCGCTCCGTGCTCGTCACGAAACGATCTTCCTCGGGCGACTTCCTCTTTGTTGTAATGAGATTTGAGCTGCGGCGTTTTTTAAATGAAAGCGAGTCCCCGGAGGAGGTGGAGGAGATTGACACGTGCAGCTTTGAAGCTGGACGGAGCCGAAGCGTCGGTTCGATGACCTGCTTCTGCTCGAGTCGAGTAAAAGCCGAAGAGCGTGAAGAGTGCAGAGAAGGTGCTGCAAGAACATCCTCCTGGACCTGCTGCGGCTGTCGCTTCTTTCAGTTCTGTTCATCCCCTTTAACATAAACGGCTTTTATTCAAAATGGCAGTCGAGCTTCCAAGATGAGTTGTTTTAATTTAAAAAGACGTTTCTCTTCCAGCGAAGCCTCAAACCGCTCCGTCCAGTCGTCTTGTATAACTTTTATTTTTTGCATACTTGGTTTGAAAAACGCCGTAAATCACGGGCGTCAAATTTAACTAGAGAAACTGCATCTCCTGCAAAGATTTTTTTTTTTTTTTTTTCATTTAGCCTTTATTTATCCAGGTTAGTCTCATTGAGCCACGAGAACTCATTTTCAAGAGAGACCTGTTTTAGGGAGCACATGGTGGGGGTTAAGGGCCTTGCTCATGGGCCCAGAGTGGGGCGAATGAGGGTGGGGGCAAGTGTGGGTGTTTCACCTACCCCACCCACAATTTTGATGTTGTCGGGGCCGGGGCGTGAACCGGCGATCTTCGGATCACAAGCCCACCTCTCTAACCTCTGCGCCACCACTCCCCCATAAGATACAGTGTGAAAGCTTAATGCTGAAAAACAGCTGAAAGTAGCTAAAAACATGCTGAAATGGAACAACAAGCCTAAGTTAGCAGAAGCAGAAAGAACACTTGTTTGCTAAATTAGCTTTAAATAAGAAATTAGCATAAAAATTAGTAAATTTACTAAAAATGTAAAAAGCTGAAATTGGCAAAAAGTAGCTGAAAAGGCATAAAGAAGCTTAAACTACCAGAAGGAAGCAAAAAAAAGCTGAAATAAGCCCCAAAAATGTGGAATTAGCTGAAAAGATAAAATTAGCATAAAATAGCTAAATAGTAGCTGAAATGGCAGAAAAATCTGAAAGTAGCAGAAATAACAAAAGGAGCATAACAAGCTTAAATTAGCAGAGAAAAGTAAATTAGGTTGAAATGAGCAGAAATTACTACGAAAAACTTGAATTTATCCAAAATCGGCTGAAATGAGCTAAAAAGGTAGCTGCAAGGTTGGAACAAGCTTAAAGTAGCAGAAGAAAGCAGAAAACTCAAAACTTGCTCAGTTGGGCTGAAAGAAGCAGAAATGAGCACAATTTTTTTTTTTACAAAAAGCAACAGCTGAATAGTAGCTAAAGAAGCAGAAAGAAGCTGACATTAGCAGAAGGAAGTGGAGAGAGCACGTTTGCTGAATTAAGCTGAAAAAGTTTAAATAAGTGCAAAAAATGTTGAGTTATCTGAAAAGGCTAAAATTGGCATAAAACAGCAGAGAAACAACTATAACTGCAGGATGGTGTTCCTCAAGGACCAGTGTTGGGAACTCCTGCAATGTCTTGATTTCAGTTGCTTTTTAAGATTTTAAATTTTTTTTTTTGGGGGGGGGGGGGTGATTTTAATCACACTGCCCCCTTGTGGCCAGTTTATGTCGTAGCAAATTGATTAAATCATCAGTGTCCAAAGTGCCAATTCGATTAAAGTTGTCCCAGTTTGAAAAACCATTAAAAACAAAGAATGGATGCCATCTTAATTTTCTTTCATTAAGGACCTGGTTTTGTTCGTGTCTGGTTCTTATGAGATGGAAGGCGTCGTTGTTTCCCGCCTGTCAGTAGTGGAGTCGTCTGAAGGTCGTCTGAAGGTCGTCTGAAGGTCGTCTGAAGCGGCCTCGCCTGCAGTAAACACCATTAACTGGGACCGGGGATAATCCGTACAATTTAATCTAAATAACGGTTGTCCTGGTTACTTTCTTCTGTGGATCAACGCCGGTGTAGGCTGAGCAAAGTTTACTAACACCCCCCCCCCCCCCCCCCCCCGCGTGAACAGAAAGGCTGAAAGGATCCTGGGGTGGGGGGGTTGTTACATGAATAATGAGCTGCTGTGATCACTTTTCTTTTGCGGTATGTGCAGGCTTGTTACCGCCGGCCCCCGGCAGCAGCGTGGTGATGCTGCAGATGGCGGCGCCCCCCTGCCAAAGGAAACAGCCCAGCCACAAACAGCCCGTGCATCAGCGCAGCCGAAGGCCCGCCGAGCTGCCCCCGACCCCAGACAACAGCCAGGTACAAACACACGCGTCCTGACGGCAGCGCTTAATCAGCCCCGGCCCCGGTGAGCAGCCGTTCTCCAAACCATCAGGAAACGGGCGCTCGCTTTAAAAGCTAATTTACTTCGGCTGCGTGAGTCTGACAGCGACTGCTGAATTGTCGCCTTGAGCCAGACTCGGCTTTTTGCGCAGGTTAAATGTCGCCGAAAATAGACTCTGCAAATGAAGCCGCCGAGCTACCGTCCCAAAACGAGGGGGAAACGGTCCTTTTCGTTGGGGCGTAACGCCACATTAGTGCGGCTAATGTGGACGGGACGGCACATTACAGCAGCGCCTCGCGCGGCGCCTCGCGCGGCGCCGTGACGACCTGAAAGTTGCCGTTTGACTCAAAGTGTCTTTTCCTGTCTCCTCCGGCGTGTCGTGTGCAGAGCAGGCTGCCTGCGTCGCCGGCGCTCACCCCCTCGCCCTGCCAGCCGCCCAGCGTCCTCAAGGGCCTCTCGCCCGGCGTCTCGCCCGTCCTGCCGTACCGCCCGCAGCTCCCTACAGCCTTCTGCCACAGCGGACCAGGTCAGAGCCGGCACCGTCCCAGAACCCACGGGCCAGTCGCCACTAACAGACTGGTTTTGTTTGTCGTCCAGTCGCCACTAACGGACTGGTTTTGTTTGTCGTCCAGTCGCCACTAACGGACTGGTTTTGTTTGTCGTCCAGGTGAAGCCCACTACTCTCTCCTGGGCCAGCCGCTGCCGTACAAACCCTCCGTCAGAGCGCCGTTGATCCACGCCGCGCACGTGAAACACCAGGTGGGTGTGGCCCGCGGCGTCCCGAGCCGCCTCCGTGCCCCTCCCATTCTTAACCGCCGTCCTCTGCCTCCACAGGCTCCACTGGGAGTTTGGCGCCACGGCAGAAAGGCCGGCAAGAAACCTCTGTCTCCAGATGTGAGTGTGGGTGAAGCAGGTAACAGGAAGTTGGGGGGGGGGGGGGGCGCTGGTGTACGTGCAGCCGATTTATCAGGTTGAAGCGACACTCTCTTTCGTAGTTACAAGGTTTGTGAACGTACGCAGAAGAACCGACAAACGAGGCAGGAGGCGCACCTGCCGGAGGAGCCGGCGGCCCCCGGGGGGCCCAACCGACTCAAACGTGCTGATTGTTTTAAAAATGTCCGTATTTAATTAATTAATTTCTGTAGCTCTTTACTCAACCACGGTGATGTGACCAAAGTGCTTCACCAAAACCGTCCTTTACATGAGAACAAGTTAAAAACGTTAAAACAAAAAGAACCAGAAAGATCAAAACTTATTTAAGTACTAAAAGCCTGTTGGAATAAAAAGTCTTTGATTTAAAAGGGCCCAGTCCAATAATGAGACGTAGATTATTCCAGAGTGGAGGTGCAGCCACGCGTCCCCAGACTCTAGATTCTGTCCTTGGACCAGAGAGCAGGAGCTTCTGACCTCGGAGACCTGGAGAACTGAACCAGTGTGTTGTTTCAGGAGGAGCGAGGCCAGTCGGAGCATTAAAAACAATAAAAGTTTAAACTCTGTTGTAACACGGACAGGAGCCGAAACAGGTGAGACGTGGTCCCGTCCAGGAGCGGCTGCTGCTCCCTGAACCAGCCGGAGGCGGCTCAGAGACGATGGAGGTCCACGACACGCAGAGCGTCACAACAGTCCAGCCTGGAGCTGATGGAAGCACGAACAGCTTCTCCAAGTCGCAACGGATCCAAAAGCTTTGACCTTTTTTTAAAAGGAGTAAATAACAGAATCCAGACCGGACCACAGAGGTGACGCGTTTGTTAGTGTCTTATCCAAGGTCACCCCAAGGTTATTCACACAGTCACTGAAGGTCAAGTTCAAATGTCCCAGACCAGCTGCATCTGTCGCCAAATAAGATCCATCCAGAGAGAGCACTGGCTTACTGGATCCTGGCCTTCATGGTGAATATATATGTTATTGGATCCTGGCCTTCATGGTGAATAGATCTGTTACTGGATCCTGGCCTTCTTGGTGAATAGATCTGTTACTGGATCCTGGCCTTCATGGTGAATGGATCTGTTACTGGATCCTGGCCTTCATGGTGAATGGATCTGTTACTGGATCCTGGCCTTCATGG
>NC_056520.1:998171-1004472 GCF_014905685.2 Nematolebias whitei
CTGGATCCTGGCCTTCATGGTGAATAGATCTGTTACTGGATCCTGGCTTTCATGGTGAATGGATCTGTTACTGGATCTGGATGCCCACTGAACCTCCTTCACAGCTGTTTCCACGTCTCCAACACGTTTGTGGAGGAATTCTGTCCAGCGTTGGTTCAGCCCGTTGAGGTTCGGCTGTTTTCACTGGACTCTGAAGGTCCAACTGAAACGTTTGGGTCTGGTCCAGGTCTGAACTTGGACTGGATCGTAGGAACACCTAGAACTTCTTTTAGAGCCGTTCCGTTCTAGACTAGCTGCTGTGTTTGGGGTCCTGTCGGACAGATGGATCCACGTTCGGCTCTAGAACCCTTTGGTCTTCAGAGTTCTTGATTGACTCGACTGAAAGGAGTCCGAACCATCACCCCCATCCCACCTAAATCCTGCTGACGTTCATGCTCAGTAATCCAGGTAAAAAAATCCAACAAAGTTCAGTCAGGTCCTCTGGATGGTTTCTTTTTTTTATTGAGACTTTTCATCCAAAGGACTTCATCAGTCTGAGAAGCCACAACAAACTGAGTCCCACAAGCAGCACACTCACATAGTGGACCAACCAGTTTTATGGTGATAAGATAGTTTCTGGAGTCCGCCCTCTCCCCCGTCAACTCCTCTGAGGCAGCCGTAGCCAAAGTGGTTCAGACACTTAAACCAGGATTTTTTTAACCTGGATTATGGAGCATGAACTTTGATGTTTTGAACCACTTTGGCTACGGTTGCCTCAGAGGAGTCGACGGTGGAGGGGGCGGACTCCAGAAACCATCTCGGCACAAAAAAAGAAACTGTCCAGATGACCTGACTGAAAAATGTTGGATAACTTGATGTTAATTCACTCGAGTAGTAACGCCTTTTGACTCTCCAGCTCTGCAGCTCCATTCTGGTCCGACTCAGATCTGGTTGGACAGACCTACCCAGCCCTCGGACCGGTTCTGATCGGCTCTGCATCCACTGAGCGCCGAAGTCACTACGAACACTGTTGGGACCGAACTTTGTCCGATCAGAGCAAAACTTTCCCTCCAGCAGAAAGCACATTTGCCTTCTGGGTAATGTAGTTAGTTAGGCCTGTCGCGATAAACGATAAATCAATTAATCTCATGATAAATTAAAATTATCAACCTCATTTTCATTTGTCATCTTTATTGTTTCTTCGCATCTCTTTCTACTGAAGACAATGGAGGACAAAAAACTAAACTCCGGTTCTTCACTGACCCCTCCCTTTTATCTTTTCTCTTTAAAATCTGTTAAACCGTCTAAAATCACGTTTTTGGATCGTTAAGAGCAGCTAAGCTACGAGCTAAGCTACAAGCTAAGCTAAGCTACAAGCTAAGCTAAGCTACGAGCTAAGCTACAAGCTAAGCTAAGCTACGAGCTAAGCTAACAGGCCGACCTCGGAAAAAAACTCAGTTTTGTCGAAGCTCCAAAATTCACGGTTGAAACTCGTGCCTTCCTGTAAAAAGTTGTTTTTCTTTTGTTTACTGACTTTTTTTTAATAAAAAAACTTTATGTGAAAAATGCTAAAGAGCTCAAACCACACCAATCGTCCGCCATTTTGAGAACCGAAAACACCCCATTTCACGTCAAGAGGCCTCCCTCCCATTTTTCTTAGAGACACGCTGCTCGCTGCCTCACTATCCATCCTTCAGTTCAAACCATCTTATACTGCCATCCAGTGGTCAAAACAGGTACTACACATAAGAATTAATTAACATTTCTCCTTAAATTTAACAATAATTAGTAATTATTGTCACATTTCAAACAATATTGTCGTTTATCACAATAATTATTGAGAATTAATCGCCCAGTAAAATGTGTGGCAGGCCTACATGTCTTTGAGACTGGTGGTGCAGCGTTCGCTTATTGAGAGGGATTCTAACGCGTTCTGTTACAAATCAAGTCCCGTTGTTTTGTCTTGACCTTTCTGAGTTCCCCACGTCCTGGTTGACGATCTTCACCAGCGTATTGAGATGACTACAAAGTGGCGTTTTGTGTTGGTGTACAACCTCACAGCAGGGTGACCTCTGCTCTTGACCTCTGCTCTTGACCTCTGCTCTTCACCTCTGCTCTTGACCTCTGCTCTTGACCTCTGCTCTTGACCTCTGCTCTGGTCCACAGTGTCACTCCTGCCTGTTTGAATATCTCGCACCACAAACGTTTAAGTCCAGTCCCAAAAAGCACAAAACGTCCGTTCTTCAAACGCCTCGGCGGCGGCGGCGGCGGCGGCGGCGGCGTACCGCTCGTTCGTTCCGTCTTGGCCTCGTGTTGAGTTGAAATGAGTTGAGGTCAGAGTTCAAGAAGTTCAGGGCCGGTTGTGGACCAGGAGCGTCCCGACGCTGCTCGTCCGGTTTGTCCCGGTTGTTCTCGTTTGTCGCCTGCTCAGTTCTGTCTGTGTGTGCGTCCGCAGTGAGCTTCAAGCGTGCTCCGGAGGGGGTCGAGCTCCACCAGCTCCTGCGAATTCATCCAACACGACCGGAGACGCTCCTCGGGGAGGTGGGGGGGCGCCTTCCTGACTTCACCCCACGGCCTCGGACCTCCTTTAAACTCCGGACTGGCGCCGAGGAGCAGCCGTCGCCTCCAGTTGATGAAAAGTTCCAGAAAACTGAACGTTGATTTATGTTCTTGGTTTGTTCTCCTTCCCGCGGTCGTCGGGTCCGAGCTGAACTCCTGCCGAGGAAATCAAAACGGACTTTAAGTTGTTTTCACATCAGAGTGTGGTTTTGGTGGAACGGCTCACGAAGACCCGGGTAGCGTTTGTGTGTGAGGCGTGTGCTCGCTCCGAGCCTGTACAGTACGAAACACTGAATAATGGATCAACTACCTGAATTATTGAAACGGTGAATGTTGCGTTTGCACTGAAGCAGCTGATCAGCAGCGCCTGGATTTTTTTTTTAAGCCTCATACCTGTTCGTTGCACTCGGCCAGGCCGCTTTCTTTTATATAATAAATTAAAAATGTTTATATGCACAAGAGAAATGCAATCGAGTTGCTCACTGTGTTTGGACTCCTGTGTGGATCATGAGAGACGCTCCGTGTGGCTTTTCGTCTTTTTATTTTCCTCCCGTTTGTTTGGTTTGATTTTAATAAATGTTTGCACCACACGTGTCGGCGACTTCATCCCGAGCCCAAAGTGAAGTTCTGATGGGAGCGTTTTCGGTGCGAAGCCGAGAAACGATGAGACTCGAGGAATTGCTGCCTGCAGGTTAGTTCGCAGCTCCACGAGCGTCTCGCTGGTGTCTGTGCCACCGATTGTTCACAAAGATGGCCGACGTCTCTACAAGTAGCCAAAATATCTTGTTTTTATCATCGAGTGACTTGTTGTCAGTAAACGTCAGAATGGTTGACATTTGAACACAGCAGCAGGATCACAACAGGACAAGATGGCGTCTAATTCATCAAAAGGTGCATTTTAATTTTTCAAGTCCGGACAGTGTAACGATTGTTTATGAAAATGACGGCGTGCACGTTGATTGACCGTCAACCACAACAAGGAAGCCAAAACAGAACTAGCATCCACTCGACCTTTATTTAGACGGGTAAATCATCCACTCCACTTGTTTCAGGGCACGTTTTAAGCCCCTCCCTCTACATGGAAATGAATGTCTCAAAAAAAATAATACATTAAAAAAAATTAATGTCAAGTATTTATTTTTCTTTAAAAAAACAAACAAGTGTAGTTGGATTTCCAGGCTTAAATAAAAAAGTCATCTGACACCAAAGAGTGGGGGAGTGGGCGGGGCCTAAAGCCCCTCCTCCCCAGTGAGCAGACTCTGGTTCCAAAAATATATCAGCTGATCCCAAGTCTTCAGTTCTCAACAACAGGAGGCAGCGAGACTTTGAGGGGGGGGCTTCAGCTTCCAGTGTGTTTTCCTAAAAATGACACACAGGTGAAGTGGGGAATTGAACCTGCTATTCTCATGCCTAGATGGCTGCCCTACCGCTGCACCACAACAAAAAGAGTTGACTCACAAAAAACAGGAACTGGAATTCGTAACTAGCTTGAGCTACTGAATCACTCGGCTAATGATCTGAGAATTCACATCGATCCGGGCGTCGTGGTGTCCACCTGGATCCTACGTGTTCTGACAGACTACCGTTAAGTCTTCAAGGTACTCGACAGGTGAAATGCTGCAGACTAAAAGAATCGAGTCGTTGATTTGAGTTAGACAGAAAAATACGGGACTCAAGACGAGTCAGTTCATAGACTTGATTTCAGTCGATGAGTAATTCATTTCAAAAATACTTTATTAATCCCAAAGAGAAATTAAATGCAACTCATCCTCGATGCTGGCTGTGGGCAGGAAGGATCTCTTGTACAGGTACGGCTCACTGCGGATCTGAAGAAAATGGCCACAGAGTCCGTCCACCAAGACTCAGCTGGCCTCTCGGTTCCCCCGGGCTGCAGGACCACCTGAATGCTGGGCAGGACTCCTCCCAGAGCGATGGCCCCTCCTCCCAGCAACCTGCTGAGCTCCTCGTCGTTGCGGACAGCCGGCTGCAGGTGCTGGGGGACGATCCCAGTCCTTCTACTATCAGTTTTACTGTTGCGTTTCCTGCTAGTTCCAGGACCTCAGTGGTCAGGCATTCGAGCTTAGCCAGCAGGTAGATGGGAATGTATCCATGGTGCCTCCTTTTCAACTCCTTTGAGATTTGGGCCTGTAGTATGCGCTTTTGACATGTTAATCAGCTGCTCCCGGTTGTAAAAAAAAAGCACCTTATGTTTACTATGGATGCACCGATCCACTTTTTCCACTTACGATAGTTTCGACTCGTCCGATACGGATCTGATGCAGAAAAAACGGTGCTGAATTCTGTTCAACAAACTCTGCGTGCTCTTTAGGTTGGTTGTGTTATAACTGGAAGTTTTGGTGACACCCCCTGGAACCGTCGCAGTGCACGTATCTGTCGAATGTGTTGGCTGATGTCGTGTGAAATCGTTCCGGATGGATGATCCTTTCGCTCGCTCCATTTTGAAAACAATCTGTGCAGCGAGTTCACCGAAGAGTGACGTCACTCAGAGCACAAAGCATAGAGTTAGTGACTAGATCTGACCAGTCAGGATCGGTCACGTTGTCACGATACTCGATACAGAACTTTTTCCCGATATTGGTATCGGATCGGTGCATCTCTGTTGCATCATAAATGTCCAAACGTAAAAAGGTTTCAGTAAAAGTCCTTCCAGCTGCACAGCATCAGGTACCAGAGGGAATAATCATAAAAAAAAAAGCTGATTTACATCCAGAAAGAGGAATTATTCACCCAGGGGGCGATTAGGGGGATGAGGTGTCCTGCTCAGAAACAACCGGCTGTGCAAAGACTGAAGATCAAGTCTGGGCTTTCAGGTCCTGGGTCAGCTGCCCCACATGTATAAAATGTTGGTGACAAAGTTTTATTAAACTAAATGTACCGTATTAATAGAATTGTTGGACGACATTCAAAAATGCTCACGTGCACTGATTTTGGTCTGTATCGTTTAAAGGGAATCGATTCTTTATTTGCGCATGGAACATGAACCGAATCACTTCGAGTGACTCGGACAAGTGAACGGAACAGCTGCGGTTCAGTTGCTGGTGAACAGTGACCCCACGTGGACGCATGGCGCCACTGCAGCGGGTGAAAGTGAAACGACTGCTGGTTGGAGCCTCGGCGAGGCTGGAGAACACGATCGCCCGCCTGCGATGGCCGCGGCGGGCAGGACGGTGGTCGTGTCCGGGGTGCCCCGCGCGCTGCCGGCCGGCCGGATGGCGGACAAGCTGACGGTTCACTTCCAGAGAGCCAGGAGGAGCCACGGAGGGGACGTGGACGTGGTCACGTTCCCCACGGACATGGACGGAGTGGCGTTCGTCACTTTCGACAGAGCTGAAGGTGAATCCGCTGCGCGTGGGGGTCGAGCAGACAGAACTTGATGAAACATGTAAAATGATTCAAACTGATTCACGGAGCGACGGTTTACGTTTCAAGACTTGACTCGTTTTAGATGAAGAAGCGCAAGTTTAACATTTTTAAACCCGAACAAGATGGCGGGCGGATATGACGTCACCGGTCCTTTGTAAAGCGCTTGAACGCTAAAAAATATATTTTATTATTCCACAATCATGCAGGTTTTTTATTTCTTAACTAAAACAACGTATTTAAAATATCAGAACAAGTTTTATTTTAAAACACTGAATAATGCGATGTTGACACTGTTTACTGATTTTTATTCACCCTGCGACCCGCGGGCCACTTCCGGCCCGCGGGTGACCTGAGTCCGGCCCGCGGGTGATTTGAGTCC
>NC_056520.1:1004482-1005466 GCF_014905685.2 Nematolebias whitei
CGCGGGTGACCTGAGTCCGGCCCGCGGGTGACCTGAGTCCGGCCCGCCACTCGTGCCATACTTTAAATTATGGCATTGATCGATACCAACATGTTGCCTAGACTTGTATCGATACTTTAAACAATTACAGTGAATTTTGAAGACGTTTTGTGATTTTTCCTTCGGGGTAATTTATTAGTTCAAATCCAGGAGAGAATTAGGCAAAGTTTTTAAGCAAATAAAAATACTTTATTATAATAATTTTTTTCAGAATAAAATAGAGTAACAAAACAATTTTCCCCATACCTTGTGAGGGCTGGATTTATTTTACTTAAAGTGAACAAATGATCACTCAAGAATAAATTTAAACGTGTTCAGAAACTGTGATTAAATAAAAATTATCCCTTCATTGCACTCCTTTTCTGGATTTAGTTTTTTTTATTATTAAACAAAATACAAAGTTATCACACTGCAACAAATGTTATAAAACAGTAAAATATATTTAGGATATAAAGTAAATTTCTCCAGTTATTTCTTTTCTGGGTTTGAAAAAATAATTAATGAAAATGCAATAAATAAATTTTAACTAAAACAACTTCAAAAGCATTGAGTTCAAAGAAATCTTCCCAGCAGCCTCTCTGTTGGCCCCTGAGCTGCTGGCTCTCAGTAACTGTGGCCCCTGGGCTGCTGGCTCTCAGTAACTGTGGCCCCTGAGCTGCTGACTCTCAGTATCTGTGGCCCCTGTGCTGCTGCTCTCAGTAACTGTGGCCCCTGTGCTGCTGCTCTCAGTAACTGTGGCCCCTGAGCTGCTGCTCTCAGTAACTGTGGCCCCTGAGCTGCTGGTTCTCAGTAACTGTGGCCCCTGAGCTGCTGGCTCTCAGTAACTGTTGCCCCTGAGCTGCTGCTCTCAGTAACTGTGGCCCCTGAGCTGCTGGCTCTCAGTAACTGTGGCCCCTGAGCTGCTGCTCTCAGTAACTGTGGCCCCTGTGCTGCTGCTCTCAGTAA